>NC_139831.1:13438916-13651433 GCF_963691815.1 Echiichthys vipera | reverse complement strand
GTTTCCCGTCTTCATTGCCTTCACAGTCTTTCCCATCCTGATTTAAGGTTCCTAAGTTTGGAAATCCCAAAGATAGGACAGTGTTGCGATGACTAAATTATCATCTTAAGATAAGATAATGTTCATGCCATGTTAGAATTAGCGTAATTTAAAGTTTGCGACTTGTAAAAAGCGTCAGCGTCCATGCCGTAATTATGACTGGAACATTTTCTGAAAGCTCTAATATAAATCCAACTCGGGGCTTTATGATACAGAAGTGCCTAAAAAAAATGTCAGTCAGAGTTCTCTGGTAATAGTTACTAAACACAAATTTAGTATATAAGGTGTCATGCTGTTAATGCACACTATTTTTAACTCATGTCACCAATTCTGCGGTCATTTCAGGTATTTTCAGTCATTTTGCATCTCTTTGCTGTTGTTATGTATCTCTTTGTAGACATTTTCTGTCATTTGTAGTTGTTTTGTGTACTGTGTGTTTCTGGCAGTTGAGCATCTTTTGTGATCATTTCCTGTTATCTTTATCAATGTTTTGTGGGTCAGGACCGCTGACCCCTTGGGATCCTGGGCCTGTGTCTGGTAGGCCCATTCAGTACGTTCATGCGTATATGTGTTAAATATCAGGGGAACTGCAGCTACAGGTGAGTCAAACCTTTTCCCCTCAGGCTGGGAAAACATTAATCTGCCATGAAGCCAAACAGGACCCCTAACATCAACACTGCAGGCCAGGCAGTTATTGTGAGCATGTCAGGTGGAAGGTAGGTCATGTTTTTCACCTTTTAATTTGCACAAATCCAACCGACAACCGACTGAATTCTTATTCATTTTAAACTTAATTATTCATCTTCCTTTGAACAGCCGTTTGAAGGTCTGTAACCAGGTTACACATGACATGCAGAGAGCTTTCAGTACAATGCCCCCTGTCTTATCTTCCATATAGAGTTCAGTATTAGCATTTAATGTTCGATTTTAACAGCACACCTGAGAAGCCATAAAGGCACTGCTGTCACTGGATTACATGCTGCTTGCAAGTCATTTTTAAAGATACAACTGGGAGGAAACCCTGAGACACTAAAATAATGATTTAATCATTTATTATAAAGTTTGAAAAAGTAAATCTGGACCCAAAATGTGCTGGTTTGTTTGGCACTGCTCGCCAATTAACCTGCAACCTGACCAGACAGTATTTTAAGGTGCCGCTATTGCCAAAAGCTGATGACTTCAAATATGGCTGCCAGGGGATGTATCACATCTCTCTACCCGCTGATTTTAAATTATTCTCACTCAATGTTCAACTACACACCTTTATGAAATTTAAAAATGTGATAATTACACTGTCTTTTTCTCTCTAAGCAAAACTCTTTACAATGTATTTCCCATGTTTTTTTCTGTCATGTAGCTTCATACTGTGTGTTTTGTCTTTTTTTCCCCCACATCTCTGGAAATTCTTTTTTTCAAATGGACGGATTGATAGTCAATGAATTGAAGTGTATTGAAATTGTAGGCAGGGGAGAGAGAGAAAGGACACCACAGAAGGTGGGTGAGAAAAGAGAGCGTTGTATTTGAAATGAGGTTTAGCCAGCCTCTACACGCCTACGCCAACGACACCACACGTTCTGATGAGACTCAGCGTGCTATTCTCAGTGTGTCCTCCACTTCTACACACACAATGAAAAAAATCCCTTTGCGACAACACATTAATCTAGTATTGAGACCTTTTTTTTTTTTTGAAACAAGCGAACCAATGGGGTGAAATAATCTGATACCACTGACCCGAGCTGAACACCAAACAGCCCAATCAGAGCCTCAAACCTGCCCAGTCGACATAAAAGTAGCGGGATTTTTAACCTCCATCTAGGAGAGAGGTTTAGAACAAGAAACCTAACTAACAATGCAGCATAATTATTTGCAATATAATACTGAATTCACCATGAATAGTTTAAGGTAATAGAACCCAGAACCATGATACAACAGATATGAACATATGTAACAGCTTTTGAAAGATTTTGAGAAGTACAGCCAATACTACTACTAATAATAATAATAGGGGGGAAAAATCCAGTTTGGAAGTACAGCTCCAATGATGCTTTACACACACACACACACACACACACACACACACACACACACACACACACACACACACACACACACACACACACACACACACACACACACACACACACACACACACACACACACACACACACACACACACACACACACACACACACACACACACACACACAGAGTTAACAAGCCGCAGACTCACAGCGCAGAAGAAGCTCTTTAATCCAAGCCTCCGAGGAGAGGAGGTCATTAGGCAGAAAGATTTAACACAGTGTCTGGGACTTTTTGAAATATGATCTGGTGATCTTATTTCAAAACCAGAAATTCACAACAGAGGCATGTAATGGCTTTATTCGTCCAATCCCCTACGCACTTTACAGGCTCGTTTGTTGTTAGAATTAGTTGTAGTCCATTGACAAGAAAATTTTGCCATCTAACCACAATCAATGGAGGATATTTGGTTAGAGATGCACGATCTGCTCATTACAGCCAGACAGTGGAACAGAGCTCTGGCTGCCAAAAGCCTATTGTACTGTGTTTTTTCCTAATAACAAAGCATCTGAGATTGAAAGCTGAAATAGAGGAAACTCTTGGGAAAGAGTAAATCTAGTTTAAGCTTCAATCTAAACCAACTTTTTGTTAAATCTTCCTAAAGTTGAGCACTGTCGCAAACATTCTGAAAACATGTTATACAGGTCTTACACATACCTCTCTTTGTTATGTGATCTATATTAAAAACCTGCTTCATTAAAGCAAAGATTTGTATAAAATGTGTACATTTTAATATTTGACAATCTTCCTTACTTTTCTAAATACCAGTTTACTCAACAAGTGATAACTTGAGGTACCATCTCTGAAACGTTTTTTTATATGATTCAGTATAACTCAATTAAATATCCTGTTGACATTAATTGGATTTCCACATAAAAATATCAAAAAGGAGTCACAAAAAAAACCCAGCAGACAAAGAAACATCAACATTTATTTGGAGTTGTCTTTCTAATCTGTCCACCTGATGAAGTCCAATATCCACTCTCTTTTAGCTCTCTCGGACCTCATCCTAATGTTTCACTATGTTCACAGGCTCATTGTAGGGGGTTTTTCTTGCTTTTTTGCTTAAAACGACCGCCTGCAGCGTTTGAAAATGGAGCTCATGAGAGCAGTGAGAATAAACCGCATCAGTAGAGGCTGTAAAGAAAACAAAACAATGAGCTGAAAGACAGTAAAAAGACCCTGCACAGAACTGAAGGGAACTGCAGAGCTGGCAGATAATTCTCTGTGGGTTTGTCGCACAATATTTGCCTTTCTCCTGCTCTTCTGAATAGAGCAGCACTTTCAGCAGAATATGCTCCTCCTGCAGTCATTAAAGCGTAGACAGGAAGCTTTACACCAATGGCAACTTATCAAAAACTATATGCTGCGAAGCTGCGATGTCCCCCGAAGACCCGAAGTGTGTGGCTGAAAGTGTGTACTGTGGACTGGTGCTGCTTATAGTGAGTCTACAGATGAGGATGAAAGAAACTTGTCTGGGTGACGTGACAGTTCTTCATCAAGCTGCTCGCTGATGAAAAAGAGTGCGGTCCCTGAGAAATCACTTAGTCTGAGTGCGTGAACCCACACAGAAAGAATAATAAGTGCTGCAATCAAAGCCTGTTTATACATTGACATGGTTATTAGACACCAATATTCTCCGGAATCGTCCATATTTTCTATTTCCATATTAATATAACTGTAGGTAGGTGTGTGTGTGTGTGTGTGTGTGTGTGTGTGTGTGTGTGTGTGTGTGTGTGTGTGTGTGTGTGTGTGTGTGACGAATCATAGCGACAGCTTCTCAGCAGTAATGATCCTCCTGGAGATATCATGAGGCTAATTCAAACAAACATCTGTAATCCGGAGGATTGCACTTGATGGCCTTAATGACTCCGTACCTCCCGCTCGTCTCTCCTCTCAGTCCATATTTGACTGTGTCTCTGCAGACAGTAATTAGCTAATCCTCCACCGACAGACTGTGTTTGCAGTCTCACAATGGCTTTATTTTCATTATCGATTAATGTGAAGATTCATCAATTCATCATTTGGTTAATTAAGTGTAGAAAAAAAAACACTTACATCTACAAATTGATTGTTGTGGCGGACCGACAATCCATAATATTATTATTATTGTTGTGTAATAATAATAATAGTAATAATAATAATATTAGGAGGCCATGAAAACCAGCGCTCGACACTACTGTGCAGACAAAATAACAAGGTGGCAGTGCTTTTGTACAGTGAGAGGAAGTGGAGTCTATGGGTTCTTAATCACAGCATGCTCAGAATTATTATTTCGGACAACATTAATTTGTAGGTTATATCGTCACAGTTTAATTTTGCTGAAATTTGATCATCCTGACTCATAACTCAGCCCTACTTGGTCTATCAGGGTTTTATCTCTTTAAATATTCTGATGATAATTGTCAGCTCATTACAGACCTCACATCAGTGTCAACATACCTTATAATACAGCTGAATGTTGTATTTTTGTACAATACTGAAGCTGGTGACATGGAAAACGTTACATTAGGAAACCTTACATTATGCTGTCACATCAGGGGTACAAATAACCAAAAAAACACTTGGTTGAAATGGACAAATGTAGGAGCTCCCATGAACTGGCTATAGGATGAATCACTATTGTGATTCACCACTTGGTGAGCAGCAACAATTTTATTTATAGTGTGTGAGAAAGCTGCAGATGGCTCTTTAAATAGATGCATGGACATATTAGAACGTTTGAATCTGCAAACATGCAGTCGTGCATGAAGGAACACAACAAGTGCAAACGTAAAAGGAGTACAGTGCAATCACAATACAACAGAGTGTTTGTTTGTTGTCATGAGTGTGTTTACTCACCACTCAGTCAGAACTACTCCGGCAGTCAAGTAGCCCAGAGTGGGCACAGAGTCGTTCAGCCATGTCGTTGCATCAGCGCACCACTCAGCGGTGGCCAGGTTCATTACTCGGTTTTGTGTGTGTGTGTGTGTGTGTGTGTGTGTGTGTGTGTGGGTGTGGGTGCGTGTGTGTGTGCGCGCAGTACTGTGTGTGTGTGTGTTGTGCAGCAGTTCAACAGTGGGTCAACTTTGTGGTCATTCATCTGTATTTCATCTGTTTAATGTCACTGCAACACTGAGTCAAATTCTCTCTCATGCACACACACTGTTTCTGCTGAAAGTGAACTGTAATCTTTGATTGGTAATTATTCCTCATCTGTTTTTCTGCCCTCGTTTTTGTTTACCAGTGCCCTTTCCTCCCCAACCATCATCTTTTTCTCCCCTCTGTATCTCCATCTTGCCCCTCTTTTCCCCTCCATCCATCCTTCCTAACTCAATCTTTCTGTTTCGCTCTCTATGTCCTTTGTCGTCACTCTTCTCCCTGCCTCCCTCCTTTGCCATTACCTCATCCAGTCATCCCACCTCTCCTCTCGCCCCATTACACTCTCCTCCATCCCTCTGTCACCTATCCCTTCCTCTCTTCTTCCATTTCATCCATCTTTTGCGGACCCTATTTGTCCCTCCCTCTCCTACCTTGTCACTCTCATCCATCCATTAGCATCCTTGTCTCTCCCTCCCCTCCTCCATTAGATACCCCACCCCCCTCTATCCCCCCCACCCCTCTCTCCGTCACCTGAGGTAGACAGTTCTGTCAGGAGTCGGCCTTATTTACCGCCTCTCTTCGCTCCTGTTTACATTATCGATCGGCAGGGTTGCTTTAGTTCCACCATACATCAACACTACCCCTTCCTCCTCCACCTCCTCCTTCTCCCCCCACCCCAGTGTTACGGCTGATGGCTTACATTATGCTGAAACATAGAGAGGGAGGGAGAGAAGTGGGGGAGAGAAGTGGGGGAGCTCAACAGGGAGATGGAAAGCTAGCGGAGCATGTTAGGATGTGTGAGGTATTTATGCGTGAAGGAGAAAGTGTGTTGGTCAGTGTGATATGGATTGGGGGAAAAAAAGTATACACTACAAGGCCAAAAGTATGTGGACACTTACACATTACACCCACGTGATTGCTTAACATAAAATAAAAAAATAAGCATTAATAATAATATAACACTCCCCTCAGAAGGTTCCCCACAAGAGATCTGGCTGCAGCAGCTCAGCCACCAAAGCGTTAGTGAGGTTGCGCTGATGCAGGGACGGTCAGACCTTGCACACAATCAGGGCTCTAGTTCATCCCAAAGGTGGGAGATTGGATGGGGTTGAGAGCTCTGTGCAGACTAGTCTAGTTCTTCAACACCAAATTCAGAAAACACTTGCTGAATTGCAGCATGTAAAAAGGGAACGCCACCAATTTCAAACATCAAAGTCTGTTTACGGGTCTTGTAGAGTACTACTGCATATGTTAAAATAAAGTTGCATGAAGCCTTTTGTGGCTCCAGAGAGAGCTGCGTGCAATAGAACATAAACTGCCTTAAGTGTCTACAAAACCCTCATCTCTGCTTGAGGCTAATGTAGCCTCAAGCAGCTGCTAGCACAACACATCCCAATCCACAATCAAAATGTCGGCGAATGAGGCTAACTTCTCCCAGGAGCGATTTGATAAGGAAGAAGAAGCGTGGAATAAAAGCATAACAAAACGTCTGTTTTTTTACTGTTTTTGAGAAAGGAATTGTGTTTTTAAATCATTCTGTTACAACTGAATCAAAATGTACCAAAAATATGTGCACAGTGGTGTCCACAGGCTTTCATCCAGATTGTGTGCTGTACATGCAAACACTGTGATCTCCTGTAACTCCATTGTCAATATACATTTTTATGCAGTCAAGATTCATTTCTTTACTGTGCAGTTCTATATTTGTTGAGATTAAATATTTTTGTGTTTTTAGACTGCAGTGAAAATGATCAATCCAGCATTTCCCCGCTTTGTACAGAAATTTAAATGAAATAAGGAACATTTACTTTGACAAGTTCAACTCTGTAATCTCTGATTTCTTAGAGACCGTGTTGCGATGTGATCACACCAGCCATGACGCCAAATTGGGCCAGGGGCCTGGGCGGGGGGTGTTAATGACCTTCCCCATTTCCTATCCCCCTATTTCGCCGCCCTTCACTCGGACCTCATCCATCTTCGACCTCGACCTTCATTTTGATCTCAGCAACACACAAATTTGTTGCACGGTTGGGACAGTATGGGGCGGCTGTGTCTCAGAGGGAGAGCGAACTGATGCGTCCACAAATAGACAGACACTCAAAACCACTTTTATGGTAGATCCCATTACAGTAGGTGTCTCCAACACACACACACACACACACGCACGCACGCACGCACGCACGCACGCACGCACGCACGCACGCACGCACGCACGCACGCACGCACGCACGCACGCACACACAAATTAATTTACCGTAATTATAGAAAGCTATGTACTTTAAATGTCACCAGGTCCCCAGGAAGCGCCACCGGCTTTGAAGACAATTGGACGTAGTGGCAAAACAAGGGAATGACAACTACTGTCCGTGACATGATACCATGGAGCCCAAAAATACCTTTTTCCCATAGTCTTACTTGGTAAAAGAGACGTCTGTAAATCCATGGATGTTTGTTTGTCACAACAAAATGCAAACAACTCCCTAACAATGATCAATATCAGAATTTGATCCAATAACACACACAACTTTATATTATTGTAGCTTTAGCAACATCGTTCTTGAAACTTTCATGCCAATAAGCTCCTTTGGATTGACCTGAATATTTTATTATATAAAGGATAATAAAATACCATCATAACCAAGTTGTATCCTCAGAAAAATGACTATTATTCTGAAGAAAGTAAAATGTCTCCACACATAAATGTTTCAAGGATGTGTGCCAAAGGAAATTCTTTGACAACTGAAAGGAAAAACACATCTTGTACTTTTCACTTATTTTCGAGCAGACATGTTTGATGTTATAGCATTAGAATTATAGCATTTATTCGGATAAATACCAAACCATCTTATACACTGGAGATCAGAATTAGAGAACAAATCATAAATACTCGATTTATTCAAAGAAACTGTTATTTTTTATTGCTCAGAATTTGATAGAACATCACTGTGGCTACACCACTGCTGTACTGTGAGCAAAATTAGAGAACAGTAACTAGAAGAATAGAAGATTGAAACCATGTTTTCTTTGGACTATAGGATTAAAAAATGAACAGGAAGTGAGGCCACAGCTTTGAATGACTTCATCACATCTGCGCCCACAGGACATCACTAGTTTCTCACACTGCTCTGGTTCGATCTTGGTCCATTCTTCTTCAGTCTCTTCAAAAGTTCCGTAACTGTAGTGGGTTTCTTAGCCATTACTTTGTTGCCAAAGATTTTCCAGAGATTCTCTATGGGGTTTAGATCTGGGCCGGCGATTTCATTGTTTCAATATTCTCCAATATTGTTTTGTAGTGTGACAGGGGGCATTGTCTTGCATGAAAATTGCAGCGGATTGGGAGACAATTACTGTGGAGGTATTGCATGTTGCTGAAGGGGGTTCACATAAACATTTGCATTCACTCTGCCATGTAGCTGTACAAGAGGCCCAACTCCTGCTGCAGAAAACATCCCCCAAACCATGACATGACACTGCTAAAGTTCACTTTTTTTGGGTCTGATGTGAAACATGTTCAGCGTCAGACTGGGAACGACTGAACCCAAAGTGTCTAAAGAAGTCAGTTAAATTTAGAAGAGGAATTGTCCTGATCTAAACCTCATAGAGAATCTCTGGAAAAGCCTTGCAGACAAAGTAATGGCTAAGAAACCCACTACAGTTACTGAACTGTGGAAGAGACTGCAAGAAAAATGGACCAAGATCAAACCAGAGAAGTGTGAGATGGTGATGTCCAGTGGGCGCAGATATGCTGAGGTCATTCAAAGCAAGGGTCTCTACACTTCCTGTTCCTTATGAATCCTATAGCCCTAAGAAAACATTGTTTAAATCTTCTCTTTTGACACAATGGATACTGTTCTCTCATTTTAATCACTCAAAAGTGCCTTGTGATTTAAAAAAACATGCTAGTGCAGCAGTAGTATAGCCACAGCTGATATTCTATCAAATACTGGACGATAAAAAATAACAGTATTTTAGAATAAATATAAAGTATTTATAATTTGTTCTCTAGTTTTGATCTCAAGTGTATAAGTTAGGTGGACCTGTATGGACCAATCAGTTCACATCCTCACTGTGGCCCTTTCCTGTGATGTTTTTTTGCTGAGGGAGAAACGTAACAGCTCCTTCATACTGATTTTGCAAGCATTTTTTCTGACAAGCAGTATTATACTGTCTATCTAACAGCAGCTATCATTGTGGTAGTTGCCTACAGTGCAAAAAAACAACAACATAATGGCCACATTTTTATCATCCTGCTAGAATATTTCCAAATTATCATTACAGGAATGTGTGCACATGTTGAGTATGTGGCATGCCAATTTATGATTTGTACATAAAAAAGACATTTAAAACTGCCGGCAGATGTGTGCAACATGAATTAATAGCAGTCGTTACTCGATGGTTGTGCATTTCAGTGGCATATTGTGTCTATGCCTTTGTGGGGCTAAATAGGTTGATCTCCCACACAACAGGGGGAATTGTTACCTATTGTAAAATAGATTTTTACCCCGCAGACCCTGCTTCCAATAGGTCTGGAAAACTAGCTTCATCGGACCATAAGAAAATATTCTGTGCAATGATTTGATTGTAGCCTCATCTAATTTAATCTAACTCTTCTCTCCTCCTCTCCTGTTTACAGACTTGTTTACAGCAACAGTTCTTTAATCCCAAACCTGCTTTGGATGCTTGTTTCACAGTTAGTTACACTATTTAAATCGTACTCTTTGTTACTGTGGCCGACAAAGGCAAACAAGCTGCAAATTATGAAAACACAGGCAAGTGAAGAAACATCTTCACCTCACAACACATCCGCAGCATTTAGTAAAAGTGATTGAAGAAGCTCACAACACAACAGATTGTTTCCAGGGGACACTAA
Source organism: Echiichthys vipera (assembly GCF_963691815.1). NCBI lineage: Eukaryota > Metazoa > Chordata > Actinopteri > Perciformes > Trachinidae > Echiichthys > Echiichthys vipera. The sequence continues at coordinate 13,641,364 of NC_139831.1, read as the reverse complement.
AAATGATGCACACAACACGGACCGGCCCGGTACTTTTCCCAGGGTTCCACCTAGTCCCGCCCTACTGTACTTGTTTAAATAAAATACACTATGCTTTCATGTTACACTGACCACTGGTTTCTGGCTCATGGTGAAGTTTAAAGTCAGTTAAACTGAAACACTGACTCCTGCAGCTCAGTCAGAACTTGAAATGCAAAGTAATTTACAATGTTTTTTGTTATATTATAATAAAATTGTGGTTTCTGTTTTTTAAAATTGATCAACGTGGATCCACCTCTCCCATTTCTTTGAAGCCAATCTGAATAAATGATGTGCATAAAAATGTAATAGATGTATGCTTGAAAAATATAATTCAAAGTTAGGTAGCGAGTGTGCAAGAGCTTCTTCATTTCTTTGAATAGTGAATCTGACAGGTTACATCAGTCTCATCCGAAACCCTTCCCACAGTCTTTTACCTTTTTCTGTCAGTTTTCCTCAGATGGCCCCTCTCCTCACAAAGTGCTAATGTCCTCTGTGGTTGTATCCTGCTTTGCACCTGAGAATATTGCCGTTTTTGTCAGATCGATTAGAAAAAGACACTAGAAAGCTTCTTTCATCAATATGTAAAAACATTCTCACCTAATTATAACACAAAAGCTGGTTTCTCAGAGCTTGCATCAAGACACTTTTATAAAACCCACTTCTGCACTTGTTTTATTACAGCCCCATCAAGCTGTATGATCTTCTTCACAAAAAAAGAAGCAATAAAAAAGAGGGTAAAAATAACAGACAGGCAAGACAAGTAAGGGGGACAGTAAGTAACGCAGGAGGTGAGAAGCAAAAATTTGCACTTGAGTGCAGCTCAAACTATATTCATCCCACACCTGATTTGCTATGCACATTTACTCTGCAAAGAGGCAGTGAGAGAGAGAGTGTGTGTATGTATGTGTGTGTGTGTGTGTGTGTGTGTGTGTGTGTGTGTGTGTGTGTGTGTGTGTGTGTGTGTGTGTGTGTGTGTGTGTGTGTGTTCTCTCATAAGTGGGCGTCACACTGGCGTGAGGCTTAAGAGAACTTGACTGAGTGCCATCCGGTGACACCCGCCCCAGCTTTTCTCTTTGTCTGTCATTCCAGCTTTTTTCCTGCCAATTGTCATTACCCCTCTTTTTGGCTCTGTCATCTCCTCCCTCCTTTCTCCCCCCCCTCCCCGTGGCCTCTCACCATTCTTACCTGGGAGGCCACGTTTCACTGCTCCTGCTTTTCATACTCAATGGCCATCCATCTATCCATCGGTCCATCCTCTACCCTCCCCTTTCGCTCACTCTCTCCCTCTTCTCGTACCTCCATCTGTCCCTCGCCTTTCTTTATCTGCCTTTAAAGCAGGAGGCATGAAAAAGGCGAGCTGGTCCTTTGTGTGCTCGGCCTCAGTTTGTGCTCAGTCAAGCAGACACAGTTCTTAAATCCAGGCCCAGGCCTTTGGCACAAAAGGAAGGTTCGGGTCTCATAGAGGCCCCTACGGCTTTGGCTATCTTTTTCTACCTTTCCCTAAAAAAAAGGGGCAGTTATTCTAAACAGGGGAACAAGAGCGGAAAGAGAAGGGGGGAACAAGATGCCGATGCTGACACGAGCGAACATAATTCTCCTCATCAGAGAGAAGCAGCTAAAACGTACTTTACGCCCTCACTCCAACTCTCTTTTCCAAAGCAAAGCAACACAGGAGATTTTTTTTTAATCCTTTTTCTCCTTTAAGGCGAATGAATTGACTGAATGAATGAATTAACACCCGGGCTGCTGTGATCATCATCATCATCACGCTGCTCCTCATCAGCAGCAGCAACAGCTTTGACGAAACTTTTTAACACCTAGAAGGATCACACTGCTGACGCTGAGGCAGGAAGAAGCAAAGATGTCGACAACCTTGTCAAAAAAAAGAGGAGGGAAAAAAAAACCTCTCCCAAATAGCAAGGTATCACAATCTGAGTGCTACAGTCTTTAGCCCAGAGCCTTGTCAAGTCTCTTGGCACTACTAAAGAAATGATGATAGGAACAGAGGGGGAGGGAGGGATGAGGTGAGATGGGTAGGGGAAGGATAGGCGGGTAGAGAAATGTTGTGAGATACAAGGGAGATTATTAGAAGAAGGGGAAACCAAATGTAGAAGTGAGGAAGGGAAAAAGGAGAGGAGGTGAAGAGGTAGAAAGGTGTGGAAGAGTACGAGAAGAGCAGGATGAAACAAGGTGTTTAAGTTGTTGATCACAAGCAGGGGCACAAAACACCACATCTTCAAAGAAAGAGAAACCGATAAGAAAGAGCGACAGGGCGACAGGCGAAGCACAGAGATGGAGGTCTTGGAGGAGAGGAAGAGGGGGAGTCCTGGGGAGCTGCAAAGAGGATTTTAATTAGCGGTAATTGGCCACCGAGGGAACAGAAACTGGGAGACGGGAGGCAGGAGAGGGAAGAGAGGGGAGCATAACAGCCAGTTTTTCGACAGAGTGATATCTCTCTTGCTTTGTATCTCTCTATTTCCTTCAGTAAGTCCTCTATCTGGGCATTTCCATCTCCATCTTGTTTTCCTTCCACCTCCAACTGTGCAACTCCTGCTTACTCCCTAAACAGTATCCTTTCACTCTCCACCAATTTCCCTTGAAATATAACACACTGCAAGCAGAAAGTATTTGGGACAACATTAAAGCAACGTGTGCGATTTATGCTACAAAGCTTTGAACATTTTACTGAGCCACAGGATTGTTTTAAAATGCACTTCATTGGAATTTTCTTTGGATGAAGATGTGAGAAAGGAACCAACAGCTGACCTGCAGAAAAAAATGTGACTGCTAAGATAAATGGTAAATGGACTCCTACCACTTAAGGCACTTTTACACTACTTGCCACATTCACCCTTACACACACACAGAGATCATATGCTGATTGCAGAGGCTGCCATGCAGGGTGCCATCTGCTCATGAGGATCTAATCTAACAGTTCAGACAGAGCGCTCACACCGATGGCACAGCCTTCAGGACCAATTTGGGGTTCAGTGTCTCACCCAAGGACAGGCAGACTGGGGGAGCCGGTCAAATGGTCGATCCTCTGATTATTGGACGACCCTCTCGACCTCCTGAGCCACAGCCGCCCCCAGAGGTGTACTTTTTTTGGATGAGTGGTGCAGGTTCATTATCTATGCCCTATTTTATTTGTTATAGTTTTTTAACTAATCTTAAAGTTGCTATCATCAATATTTTCATATTTACAATGAATCACCTGCTTTAATTAAGAATCACCCTCAGCTCTACAGCATTGTACTGACTTTTAACTCCACATTTTTTATGTATTTTGGTCGTATTTACTCAATATTTTATGTATTTAACACAGTAGAGCATTTAGCAGCCAAGAAATTTTACTAATGAGTTTGGTTGAGACCAAAAACTGCTAAGAGAATGATTATTGCTCCGGTGAACCTATTTTTAGTGCCCAAACTGCAACTGCCAGCCAAATAATGTATCACCTTCATGGAAAACCATTAAGCTGTGCAGATGACTGCCTGGAGTACTTTAAGTCTTACACTTCGGATCTTGCACTGTAGTCCTGCGATAGTTCAGTTCATCGCTAGAAACAGAATTAAAGGTTGTAAGTCCGTACTGACGTCACTACTGTCGCTTTTACAGTAAATAGTGATTATAGTTTTCATGTTGTCTCTCTCTCATTCTCTTTAAATCCACCCCTGGCACAATTCCCTCCCCAGTGTGTAACACTGTTGTATCTCGGTGTCTTCGGCGGGGGAGCGAGGACCGGCTGGGGAACAGGTGAGCGTGGTTAGAGCCGTGTTTATCGGTACACAGGTGAGCTCTGGGGCACTGAGTCGTCTGGACAACACTTTGGGCCCACGTTCCCCTGTCTGGCAACCACAAAACACACAAAAGCACACACCTACACATGTGCACATTCATCTTACAAAACACAGCTGGATCACAAGTGAGCGATACGCTCATTTTATGCAGCCACAAACCCACTGATTTCAAACCACTCCGAATCAAGTCCTCTTAATTAAAGCAGCGCATTTGCCCCGTTGACAGATTGCTGATGTAACTGCCTTTAAGTTTTGGTTAATATGTGAATTTAGGCAGAGCCTGCTTGAAATTTTCCAGTTGTCATTTACCAACACCCCCAAATTGCATGCGACTCTTGCTAAACAGCAGCTGTAGTGTGCCTTGCGCTCAGGGTGTTGCTAGGTTACGCTACTGGGATGCTGCTGGCTAAGTGGCTGCCGGCTCATCTACGGACACTCTGTATGGAGGGCTGACAGCAGGTCCTCCGGACAATTTGGCAACTTGCGAGTCAGACGCTCTTTAAATCCCACATCTGGTTGCGAGCCCACATAAATCAAGATCAGAGTGTTGGCTTTGAGATTGGACCTGTCCCTCAACCTCCCTGCCTCTTGTGTCGAGTTTCATTTTCTTTCTCTTTTTGTCCGCCGCAGCGCTCTGCCTTCACACAATCCTCTGCCTGCTTTGTTATCCCTCCTTTGCTTTCCGTGTGTTGTTGCTGTCTTGCTTCTCTCCCTCCTGCGGAGAGGTAATCAAGACCTGTTGTGAGTGTTTAAGCATCAGAGTAGACGCAGGTTGAATTATTCTTGGGACTTAATATTTTGTCTGGGAGGAGAGAGCCAGTCGCCATACCACATGCTGGGTAATGGCCACACACACATGAATGCACACACACACACACACACACACACCCACACGCAGGCACAGTTAGTCAGTCGGTGAGTCAGATCAGTCACACAGATCTCATACTGACAGACAGTTACAGGTGAGAGAGATATAACCTGACAGGCAACCCATACTGTGTACACACTGATATATTACACTTGGTGCAACACAAACACAGTGTGCACATGCACACGACCAGACTGTACAATCGAGTGTATCAGACACAAATCCACACAAAAAAACATGTGACAGGCAGCAGCACTCACTCACACATATACAAATATCACCACTAACATCCACAAAGTTAAGGAGAGCAGACAATGTTAGAAGTCTCCTCACTAATTCCCTCCTGTCTTCAGCTCCCCTCACATCCGTCCCCTCCCCCACGCTGCTTTGTTTTATTTTTATTTCTTTTACCACTCGCACCCACTGACTTCTTATCTATCTCTTCTACTCCTGTTCTCCATTCTTCCTTCAGCTCTCCTTTATCATCGCTTCTCTATCCTTTTTTACCTCTCCTTCTTTCACTGTGAACTTAAACTCTCAGTGGAACCATAAGCTGATATCACACAGACTCAGTGTTCTTTTAATCTCTCTCTCACAAACACACACACACACACACACGCACACACACACACACACCGGGGTGGTCATTATATTAAACAGAGCTCAGCGAGGGCGTTATTGCAATACCTATTGGTGTCCCGCTGTGTGTGCCAGTACAGTGGTGAGCAATATCATGGTTAGCTTCTGACAAAAGGTCACGTTAAAACAGAGTGGGCGGCAGACAGAAACGGTCTGAAGGTCTTGCGTTACCTCGGGAACGCTTTGAAATGTATCACTTTACATACAGTGTGAGACAGGTTATATTCTGTGTGTAACTGATGGAAAGATGATGTATACTCCCTTTATTTAGCATTGCACTCCATTTGCATTGTTAGCCTCACAAAGGACAGATCAGCTAGACTAATTTGTAAATGCATTTTCAACAGTGCAGACCAAAATGCCTAAGGATGCAATTAGATAAACCTACAACCAATCAGATCGAAAACATTACGTAGTGCTGAGCGACACGTTTTGAAGCAGGAGACACAAAAATTCTCAAATGACATTAGACAATAAATATATTTGAACATATTTGATCAGTGCCTGCTAGTTTGAAAGTTTGAAATGAGCTTCTTGAGCCTGTTAAGTTGCTCATAGAACACCAGTTAAGTTTGGTAACTACATTTAAGCATCATCGCCTTGAGATAAACGGTTGTGATTGGCTTCCCTAGACTCTGGCCGGCTAGTAATCTGTCTGAATGGGAGAGGGGCCAGATGTACCTGCCAGAGCAAATGAAACATGAGCTCGGAGGAATCGTCTGGACAATCATTACAAGGATCAAAATTTAATACATATCGCCTTTTTATGTAATACATTCTTCTTCCTTGTTTATCTGACTCACCGGATGTAGACTGTTGGGATAAAGCCTGCCCTTCTGCTATCTAATTTGCAAGAGCACCATCACTGTGTCCTGGGCTTAGTGATTCCCAAGGCGATTGGTGATTGGAAAAACACCAGCCTACCCGAATGATAAGAGGTGCAATCTGACACGTCGCGTGGAGATACGTCTGGCAATGAGAGACCACTTCCTAGTCAAAACCCTGGTGCCTATATTACCCACAATTCAACTAAACCGCCAACAGTTCAGTCAGAGATTTGCTGAGAGACAATGTGGTAGCAACTAATGTAGCCGCAAGCTGTTAGCCTCAAGGGCCACAGAGGTCTAGTAAGCTCACTTCTTTCAAACTCCACGACCCTGGAATTTTTATTTATTTTCAAACGTGTAGTCTTTAGACCAAACTGTTGCTGACTTGAGGCAATTTATCAGACTTCACACAACTCCCTCTGGAACCACAAAAGGCTTCATACAACTTATTTCATGTATGCAATAGTACCCCCAATAAGTGCAAACAGACTGTGATGAGTAAAATGAGTTCCTGTATAAAAAAAAATCACACTTCGGATAGAATTTGGATACTGAGTGTCTCGTTGACATTAAACTGAGGGAACTTCATAGCTATTTGTCTCACACATTTTGTATTTAGCAATAGCTGCTGCTGTTATAGCACAACACTTCCAAACAAATGTGTAGATTAAAGCTGTTAGTTCCCACTCTGGGTTCTAAATGAAAAAGATAACCTACAGAAGAATTAACGGCGCATGGGAACAGCCTGTTCCAAGAGGTCACTTGTCAAATGTCTAAAAATAGAAAGAGACTTTATTTCAGTTGTAGTTCAGGCTGTTCAGTTCTTTTACTTAATGTCTAAAGCACTGAGGCTCGCACGTTGTGTTTTAGACATCAGAGAAGCTGGAGAACATTTTTTTTAAACTAAAACACCTAGAAAAAGCTTTTTCTGTCATGTTGAATCTTCAGTTTCCTCAAGGTATCCATGCGGCAATGGAGTGCCACTTAATAATTGAGATGCCATTTACTTTGCTATAAATGGAAGGCATTACGTGACATTATTGTGGATATAAGATAAGACTCTGATCTACTTTAAATAGAAAGAAAAACATTGTGTATGTTTCTGTGAAGAGGAATAAAAAGGCTCATGTTGTACATTTGGATAGCAGAATTGCATTATTTTATGTTGTTAGTTTGTTTTGTAACGAACCTGTATTTATCTTGGGAAAATCAACTGTGCTGCTTGCTCTTTTTTAACAGCAATCTGATTCACTGTCACACTTTCCCCACACAGTCATGCCTGGAAACAGTCCAGAGAAGCCATCCTCGAGATTGCAAGAAGTTACACAAACACTCTTGTTACTCACACTTTGCTGGGAGGCCGTATCCACAGGTGATCTTGGCCTCTCCGGTCTCACAGCCGTGGAGGGAAGCACACTCCTTTTTTAGCAACGGACCTGCAGCGCGGTGGATCGCTCCGTCCACTGGAGAGAAGAGGACAAGATTCAGAGAGTTGGCCTACTTATCTAAATCCTGCAGGAAGTCTAAATGTTTGAAGTCCTGCAGACGCACTTCAGGTGTCAAAGCTTAGTGCTGAAAAGACCGGGATAATTTTGGTAACGGTAGTGAACGACTGAATTTCTTCTAGGGTGTTAAAGTTTCACTCTATTTTTTTTTTTCTTTTAATAAGTCAAAGCATCTGTCTCTCTGTGCGTCAGTCTACTTAATGGATTTTAGGGCCACTGCCTTAGTTAATTACTCCATTTAATGTGTTATTAAGGACTCGGCTGACTTTGACTTTTTGGTCAATTAATCTTTATTAATTACATTTTCATAAATCTGTTTCTATCTTTGATCCACACCACATCTAAAGACCATGACTGTGTTCTTTTCCTGGAGGGCAATGATGCAGGAAAAGCAATACAGCTGTTCCATGTACCAGTTTCTGTCACAATCTCTGCACCTTGCAGTTGGACACATTTTCTCAAAGTACATTTTTATACCACCCTAATCTCAGCAGCTTTATTATTATGGTTCTCAGCATTATGGGCGCAAGAAATCAGACACATTAAGAGAAAATATAATTAAAACAGATTTGAACAACAAAAAAACAAAATAATTGACCATTTAGGGATAATCCTTCAAAGCCAAAGTATTTAACTTACATCTTAATTGAACTGAATTTCACTCTATGTGATGAAAAGATAATAATGTCTGCTAGACAGGGGGAAGCGTCTGATTATCTCCGGCCCGCTTCCCCCGCCGCGTTTTGGCGACGTCATATACAACCGCCTCCGCCAGCTGCACCTGTGGCTTAAAGGATACTGCCTGGGGAAAAGTTTTCCATTTATGGACAACTTTAAAGCTTTCTTAAACAGACCCAGGCTTTATAAAAACGACGGCCTGCACCCTAACCTGGAGGGGTCAAAACTTTTATCTGTCAACATTGACCTGACTGTCCATTCCTGCACCACCACCACCTTAACAGAAAAGGAGCTATACAGAAAAATCTGCAATAATGCAACAAAATCAGAAAATGAAATGTGGACTTTTCAACATCAGATCTCTGTCATCTAAAGCTGTATTAATAAATGATCTGATATCAGATAACCATATTGATTTACTCTGTCTGACTGAAACCTGAAGAATATGTTAGCCTAAACAAATCCACTCCTCCCAGTCATATTAATACTTATATACCTTGAGGCAGTGGTCGAGGAGGAGGCGTTGCAGCTATTTATGACTCAGGCCTTTTAATCAACCCTAAACCTAAATTAAATTATAATTCATTTGAAAGTCTTGTTCTTAGTCTTTCACATTCAACCTGGAAATACTGGAAATTTCTATCTGAATTCTTAGAGTTTCTGCCAAATTTAGTCCTTAAATCTTATAAAGTAATCATTGTAGGAGATTTTAATATTCACGTGGACGTTGACGTTGATAGAAATCCTAATATTCAAGATTCCTGCACTAACGTTAGTTTCTCTGAAATTGAGCACCTTGTTGACAGTGTTGCAGGCTCACTACGAACAACACTCGACTCTGGTGCTCCTTTAAAAAAGAAGATATTAATATTCACGTGGACGTTGATAGAAATAGCCTTAGTATTGTGTTTATCTCTCTATTAGATTCGATTGGTTTTAGTCAGAGTGTACATAAACCTACTCACTGTTTTAATCACACCCTCGACCTTGTTTCTGCTTATGCTGTGGAAATCAATGACTTAATAGTCTTTCCACAGAATACTATTTTATCAGACCATTATTTAATAACTTTTGAATTTGTATTACAGGACTTCTCACCTCTGGGCAAAAGTTTCTACACTAGATGTTTATCTGATAGTGCTGTAAATAGATTTAAGGAATCAATTCCATCTGCATTTAATTTAATGCCTTTTCCTAATATTCAAGATTCCTGCACTAACGTTAGTTTCTCTGAAATTGATCACCTTGTTGACAGTGTTGCAGGCTCACTACGAACAACACTCGACTCTGTTGCTCATTTAAAAAAGAAGATAATGAAACAGAGGAAGTTAGCTCCGTGGTATAACTAAAAAAAAAACGTTCCTTTTTGATAAAGTTTACAGCTAGGGCTTACAAGCCCTTAGCCATGTTGTTATTTTTAAGATGATTTTGTCAAGACAGATGGCCGTCCTCCATAGAGCTGGGTCTGTCCGACGTTCCCGCCTGTTATAGGGAAGGTTTTCGTTACCAGCGTACTCTACGGAGGAATTGTTGGGTCTATGTAAATCATAAATAAGTCATAGAGTGTGGTCTTTACCTACTCTTTAAAGGGTCCTGAGATAACTTTTGTTATGATTTGGCACTATAAATAAAATGAATGGAAATTAATAGAATGATTTCATATCTTATACAAAGGGAAGTTGAATACATCAACTAAGAAATGAAGGAAACCAAACCTATTCTGGTGAGGTGTCGCTCGTAGGTAGGACTTCAAAGACAGGAAAAGAAAACAGCACACAATTGGCTGATTCAGATTAAACCTTTTGTCATTTAAATTCTATACATCAATGTTTTTGCACATCTGAAGAAGAAAGCAAGGTGTGACGACACTTCGAATCAAAGGCCTACTTCACCTTCAAAATGATAATTTGTTACCCGCCCAGTGCTACCTTGAAGTCTTGAAGAAAACTTTGTTTTTCTTGCACGCCTCCACAGTGAATGAAGAGTGATGAATTTATACCTTCAATTCAAAAACAATTTTTTTCATGCATGCAGTTCAAGGTAACACAGGGATGAGTAATTGATATACAAATGATCATTTTGAGGGTGAAGTATTACTTTACAGTAAAAAGGAATGCGTCAGAGTTTATTTTCCTGTCCCATTCAGACTGAACATCAGGCTTGTTAATGTTCATTTTAGACTGAGCAAGGGTTAGGGAACTTTTTAAAAAGTACTGTCTGCCTCACAGTCCGCCCCTGGACAGTCTGAAGAGCCGCAATGCATCTTGGGGCAGTTGAGTACATCCAAAAAGCTCATGTTTCATACTAATCTAGTATACATCCGGGCATCTCTCGCTTACATAAAATCCAAGTACTATGCAGTTGGAACACACTTTATACTCAATTTAATGTCATACTTAGTTATGAAAAAAGCCTTAATGCATCTGAAAAATGTCCACTGACAACACACTTTATTTGTTCTCCCTGTAATGTTTATAATACAACATTTATAACACAACAACTACACCTGACAGTTAAAGAATGAATGATTGAGGTCTTTTACTGTTATATTTGTGCGCTCAAAGCACTTAAGGTTAGGGAAACATCATCTTCTTGGCTGAAGCGCAAGACAGATGTGTTCACTTAAATAAATATTTAAACTAAATCATGACTGTAACATTAAACAATGTACTTTTGTTTGCCTGAAAGAAACTGCAGGCAGAACTCTGGATGTGACTCATAATCTGAGCCCTGCAGGGTGTCAAAGTTGCTTTGTATGCCCACTGTTGGTCCTGACCAACGCTCCACAACTTGCATGCAGATCATAATCGGAGCGCTTTCTATATAGGAAAATTATGCCTAAAGTCAACATGAGCTATTATATTCCCTAAAATTGGCAAAATACATTTGTGGTATACACTGTAAATGCCATAGGGCAGAAACATAATATCAAATATTGTCTCACAATATTACCATTCAGTGCGTCAGTAATTTCACAGTCACCAGCATTTGTAGCCTGGTGATCTTGGCTCAACACTCTTCTTTTATTTGATATAATTCACAGGTCTAATGTTGAAGTCTGGCATCAATAAGTCATAATTAACCCAGAATAAAACACATCTGTCAGAAATGAGTTCATCACAGCACTTTTTCGGTGAAAATAGTAATATAACACCGATCCATATGTCACATCTCAGCATGTTGGCCTCTGGCTCTTACCGCTGTCTGACTCTATACCGACCAGCTGTTACAGTGGTATGTTTTGCCAAACTTAGTAGCTCCAGGTGGGGGTCTAGTGTTATCTGAATGTTGCTGTGTTAAGCTGGCATATCTCATGCCGCGTTGAGCTGTAGTGCTCCGTGTCACGCTGTGCCGTGTTGAACTGGGCCGCACTGAGAGCTAAGCACAAGTGTGAGGTTGTGAAAGGCAAGCTCTGAACACTGGCTACCTCCTCAGGGTGCACAAAAACAAGCTCAGATACCATGTCCATGAAATGTGTGTTTGTGTGTGTGTGCATGTGTCACTTCAAGGACTCTCCACACACCACATATACACAAGTACACAGATTAATACATCAGCACATATGCTTTTACACACACACACACACACACACACACACACACACACACACACACACACACACACACACACACACACACACACACACACACACACACACACACACACACACACACACACACACACACACACACTAACTTTGAAGCAGCCCAACTCTGAAATAAAGAACAAGTGTGATAAGACAGAGAGAAGGAGGGAGGAAGGGAGGGGAATAAGGGAGAAAGCGGCAGATGTAAAAATAGTCTGAAGGGAGATAAGGAAACAGGCAAGAAAAACAGACTCAAAAACGAAAGAAATGGAAACTGAACTGAAACATAAACAAACCCTACATTTTGTTTTGTGACATGCTTCAAGTTCATTACACATTAATGTGTGTGTGCCTGTGCGTGTGTGTTTGTTTTAAATGCTGAAAACTGACCTTTTCCCTCAGCCTTTATGAGCGGACTGCACCGCCTTGAGCTACAGCATTGCCTTTTGACCTGATAACTCTGCTGAGGCCCACTCTATGCGTGGACTGTGTGGTTGCAGATACAGTACATGCACAACAACACACACAGCATGTTAACACACAAACGCCAAAATTACAGTAAGTCACGTGTGTTCTAGCATAGAAAAGCTGTAGGAGACAGTTTATAGGCTGTTTGCGGTCAAGTGATTCTGATAACACATGAATTTCAGTTGGAGGGCAGGAAGTGAAAAGCAGAATGGAAAAGATGGAAGAAAGTCCGTGCATCAAAACTCCAACAAAGCAAAGAAAAAAAAATTACCTTTAAAAGTAACAAAGTGAAAAGGAAAACAGTTAGCTACATAAATAAGAAGAAGCTACATAACAGGGTCAGTGCACACACAAGCATTATCCGACTCTGCTCCTCCCCGACCGCAGATGAAAGTTTGTAAGCCATCTCTTTCTGTGGTTTTCCGTCAATTTCTTACATTTCCCCCTTATGGAGAACAACTTTTGATATTTTATTAAAGCTCTTCATGCTTTCTCGGTTTGATTGATTTAAACGACCAGAAATTACACAAACCATGAGCATTTCGAGAGTTTGGGATAGGATATGTATCCGAACAAAAACACTGTTGCTTAAATGTAGCAAATCACGCAATTCGCAACATAGCGATGTATTGATATGACGTCATATGCAACAACCTATTGAGCAGTTCAATCAGTGAGGGCGCCTGACCATAAAGGATGACCTGACTTATGTTTCACACTCTCTTCGTATGACTTATACTTACAATTACCATTAAATATGGATGTTTTGTTGATTCATCCACCCACCCTGACCTCCTCACTACACTTGATGCATTGTTCCTGTTCCTGGAATTAATGTTCCTCTTCTGAATTCAGTCTCGGATATAGACACAAACCTGGAGTGTCCTTCATGTCGTTCAATTCTCTGGTTGCGCACATCTTCTAAATGCAGCCAACACATCGGGTCCTTTGAGCTCCAGATAACGTCATTTAGACTTCATGCTTTCACATAAATCATGCTTTGTGCATTCAGCTGAGGAAGGCTTTGTTTTCTCATGTTTCTCTCTCTCCCTCTCTCTCTCTGGACACAGCCTGAACCTGGCAAGCAGAGTTAACAAATATCCATGCACCTATTCAGACTCTCCGTTACTCCCCCCTCTCTAATATTAAGAGCTCTCTACCTAACTACATTCCCTGAAGACACCATGTTAGCTCTATTTCAGACTGTGGTATCTTCTGGCTCTGTGGGAGCCAGTGTAATAGCCCAGCATGAGCACTGCATGCTACTGAGCTGATTCAGACACTGTTCTGTCACTTCAATGCGGTCAGAAATATGAAGGGGGAATTCATAAGCAGGGTGCAAATGAAAGATGCGTTTAAAGCTGCACCAGCAGTACACCTTCATCACAGGCACATACAGGCATGCAGGTGTATCCGTGCTCAAGGATGCCAATGTGACGCCAATTATCTATGGAACAATATCAACCGAGACCATCTGGTCACACTGTGGGTAAAATAAATTAATTAAAATCTATTTTTTCTTGAACTTTTTGAAATTAATTAAAAAATAATTAAGAAGTTACTCACTGATTTCTGCAATGTTGCAAAGCTGGTGACAGTTTTGGCCACACTAGTGGAAAGGCTCAAGGGATGGCAAATGTCAGTCTGTCGGGTGGACAGTCCACCACAGATGGTAATATTGCATTGGATTGCCCTGGAATTTGGTCTCCTACAGACATTCATGCACAAAATGCACATAGCCCGTATTCAGAAAATGTCTCCTTAAACGAGCCGTCAGGAATTCAGTACAGTTGGGATGTCACAACTACTTTATGTAAGGTAGAAAGTGTCGCTACAGTCATTTTCGGCTGCAAGGATGGTGCAGAGATGCCTGAACTTACTGAACTTTTCGGGAACATACAGGCGGCAAAACGGAGCCTTTCAGACGGAGGGTGAATACAGGCATAATCACACAGATAGTATGATTAAAATGTATTTTTTGAACATTAAAGCATATACGTTCTTGGATAAACCTTAAAAACAAGTATGAACCTGAAAATGAGAGGTATATGTCCCTTTAAAGTGTTTATTACCAAATTTTAACATGTTGATAATGTAAGATACTGAGCATGGTAAACATTACCATACCTGCTAGACATGAAAAAATAATAAAGGTGGCTTAAATCATGCTACTATGCTGACATTAGCATGTTTCTCAAAGCACCAATTGATCTAATTAAAAACTCAGAATTCTTGTATGAGCGCTTGTCACCTGTATGGGACAATATGTGTTTTATCTGTGTCTTCACTAAAATGCAGTTCACACACACACACACACACACACACACACACACACACACACACACACACACACACACACACACACACACACACACACACACACACACACACACACACACACACACACACACACACACACACACACACACACACACATTGATCTATCCCCATTTAGACAGCGGAGACTGGGGAAGTCCTGCATCACTGCAGTGTCAAAGGATACTTCTTCATACCCCACTGACTCCGTCACATACAAACTTAAACTACTCCACAATCAGCCATAATAGGATTCACCTACTGTAATGCCACCAACAGACATCAGCAGATTATAAGGAATTAGTCATTAATTTAATTTATATGACACAAAAAAATTACATTTTTAAGGAAGTGTCAAACTCATTTCTATATTTTAAAAAAGCAGCATTCATTATTTAGCCTTCATTAATCATTACCATACAAAATTCTACAAAACATCAACGGTTTCTGCTACTGAAGCCCTGTCTTCCAGGGAATAAAAGATGGCAGAGAAATAAAAAAACAAAAAAACAAACAACGGAGAGATTCACACAGAGACAGAGAAAGACGAGACGAGGGATTAAAGAACACCGATGGACAAAGAGAGAAGAGTTTGGAAGGGGATCAAGTGTAAAAAAGGATGTGTAGGTGAAGGGAGTGAGGGAGGCTAAAAACAAAAGAAGAGGAGATGAATGATTAGCACGGGTTCAGAGAGGAGAAAGAATAAAAGGATGCAATGAAGGTAGAAAGGGGGGTAGAAATGAGCGTTTTGGCTTCTGTAGACCAGTGACCAGCCAGCTTAGCAGGCGGCTGACCAGTTTAGGTGTTATCATGCCTTCCTCACAGGCTCTGCATCGACTGAGTCTGGGGGGGAGGGGAGTAGGGGGACTGGGAAGTGATAATTGGCGATATGCTTACCTGGCGAGGAGCCTGCAACCCCCAGCAGGGCACGCAAACAAACACAGACGCACACACACAATGCCTGCAATGTTATATGCCAGGACAAGCTGTACCACCACAACACACACACACACACACAGACACACAGACAGACAGACAGACAGACAGACAGACAGACAGACAGACAGACAGACAGACAGACAGACAGACAGACAGACAGACAGACAGACAGACAGACAGACAGACAGACAGACAGACAGACAGACAGACAGACAGACAGACAGACAGACAGACAGACAGACAGACAGACAGACAGACAGACAGACAGACAGACAGACAGACAGACAGACAGACAGACAGACAGACAGACAGACAGACAGACAGACAGACAGACAGACAGACAGACAGACAGACAGACAGACAGACAGACAGACAGACAGACAGACAGACAGACAGACAGACAGACAGACAGACAGACAGACAGACAGACAGACAGACAGACAGACAGACAGACAGACAGACAGACAGACAGACAGACAGACAGACAGACAGACAGACAGACAGACAGACAGACAGACAGACAGACAGACAGACAGACAGACAGACAGACAGACAGACAGACAGACAGACAGACAGACAGACAGACAGACAGACAGACAGACAGACAGACAGACAGACAGACAGACAGACAGACAGACAGACAGACAGACAGACAGACAGACAGACAGACAGACAGACAGACAGACAGACAGACAGACAGACAGACAGACAGACAGACAGACAGACAGACAGACAGACAGACAGACAGACAGACAGACAGACAGACAGACAGACAGACAGACAGACAGACAGACACACACACACACACACACACACACACACACACACACACACACACACACACACACACACACACACACACACACACACACACACACACACACACACACACACACACACACACACACACACACACACACACACACACACACACACACACACACACACACACACACACACACACACACACACACACACACACACACACACACACACACACACACACACACACACACACACACACACACACACACACACACACACACACACACACACACACACACACACACACACACACACACACACACACACACACACACACACACACACACACACACACACACACACACACACACACACACACACACACACACACACACACACACACACACACCCTAAAATGTAGATTGACATTAGAGTAAAACCAATCCCGGGGTCTCTCCTATGGAATACTAATATGGCTGCCCTTGCCAGCTGACCTCTTATAGGCCAAACAGGCTGTCCGTCAAACTAATGGGGCGTAACGCTGGCATATTGCTTTCCCACAATCCCTCAGCAGAGCCAGGACACTCATTTACTTCAGTCAGCTTGTTGCCAAGGCAACATTTAGGAGGGTGGTGGATGCAGGAATACACATGCACACTGCTTCATACACACTAGTAAATATGTACTTTTATACACAGACATTTAAACATGCAGCATCCTGTAAATGCTACCGTGAACCTAAACATAATTGTTGCAATGAAAGGCTAATTTGTGTATGTCAGAAACTGACAGCGCTGTCTGTATGTGGATGGTGTACTAAGTGCTCTATGCTGCTCATCCCTACAGCTCTCTCCTTTTATTCACTTGTTCTGAAAGGCAGGCAGACAAGCCTTTCCTCCACCTGCATTTATTCTCCTCATCCAGGCGAGGATAAGGGAGGAGGGATGCAGTCAGGGACCAAAGCCGAGAGACCAGAGCAGGGTATCAAACCTCTTTCCAATCCTGGAGGATTGATTATAGATGTCAGTGCACACAAAGTCAGCTCTGCAAGAAAATCCAGTGCGAGTAAGGATTTCATCCCCCCCGCAAAATACAAAAAAATGATCTAAGTGGATGAAATTTTAATTGGGATTGTGCTCATCTATTGTGTGTTGGGTCCGGATGTCTTAATACACCCAAACCAATTATTTATATCAGGCTCTCTGATACAAGCTGTCTTTGTTTCTAACTGTGTGTCTCTGTTTGACCAGTTAGTTGTTATTACACAAATACAGCACATTGCACTACTGAATTCATCTGATAAAATACGACTAAAAAATCCAACAAAGGCTACACGGCAGGTATCTAAGAACATTTCTCACTAACCCCTTGCATCTGTCTGTCTGTCTGTCCCTTAATTTTCTCAACATCCAAATGAGATCTCTTGAGAGCTATGGGACAGCAAATGATATGTATATTCTAGCATTAGTAGGGGACACAACTATGTCACGGCAGGTGTATCTCTCAGGACCCGACAAGAGAAAGCTGCAAGCAACAATACTGCAGACCAAGCTATCAAGCCCACTCCAAGCAGGTGCGTTTTAAACAGGCACTGCAGTAGTCTAGTCTAAATCTAAAAGTCGAAAATCTGTTTGGGAACATGCACTACTAAAGCACAACTGCAGCATCACAAAAGATGATTGTTACCTGGTCTTCACTTCAGTCTCTGTCTCGAGTCAAAATATAGTTTCATAACCTTTGTTATTTAATTTTGGGGCTTACATGTTGCATATTTCTAAATTAATCTGTGTTAAATCAAATTAAAACACAGCAAGTATTGGGCCAAGTGGTATTCCAAAAGTGGTATTTGAGGGTTAATAGGGGCCATGTCCCTGTCCATACTGGCCATGAGTCAATCTCTGCATGTCGTGACATTTTGTGCGCTTCTCAGTCCCTTGCCTCTCTTCAGCACCGTTACAGCCAATAGTGTGCAACATTAGTGAAAACTGGCGGTTGAGGCTGGCTGAGGGTCAGCATGTGTGAACTCTGTGTTCATGGTAACAACAAAACGCTAAAATCCTTGAGGAAATTCTGATGTCAAATATATTGGCTAACTTTAGCTAATGTTAGCTTTCTTGCTAATACAGACGAATTGAATAACGTCAGCTAATTCACCCAGACTCCTGGGGCTGATCTGGCTGGCTTTCTGTTCGCAAATTACTTTATCAGCTTACATTTAGAAGCAATAACTGCCAGATCTATGCAGCATAGTTACATTACAGCTAACCTTAGCTTGTTTAGCTCACTGTAACGAAGCCGGGTGTGGCTCGGCTGCGCAGCTTGAATCTTCTGTTGGCTGCTTTATGACGTTGGCTGATGGAGTGATTTGCAATCAGCAAGCTAGTGTTATTGTTAATACGATTGTAATTCATTTAACAGTATTCTTTTAAATGTTATTAATAAAGACTGCTTATGTTGATGAAGGTGATCTTCCTTCATATCTGCAGAAGTATGTCATTGGGGCAAACACAGGAACCCGTCAGCTCCGCTCTGAGGATTTGTTCCTACTAACTGTACCTAGAGTCCGTACTGAACTGGGGAAAAGGGATTTTAGTTATGCTGCGCCCTCCGCATGGAACCAGACACAAACACACACCTTCTTATTTGTTAACTTTCCCAGAGTAAGATCAGAAAAACAGCTGGACACAGTAGCCAGGTTTCCATCCAAATGCGAATGTAATGCGAATTGTAGACACATTTTCAAATAAAAATCTAAATTTTCACCACTTCAATAATCATTCAATTCAATTAAATTATATTTATAGTGCCAAATCATAACAAAAGTTATCTCAAGACACTTAATAGAGCAGGTCTAGACCACACCACTGATTTACAAAGACCCAACCATTCGTGTGACAGATACACAAAGACAGGCCACAGAATTAAGATTAACTGTAATAATATCTATAGTAATAATATGAATATGACTAACAATAGTTATGGCAGAAATATATGGGGTGAATATGATAGAAAGTAGAAATAATGGCAGTTAAGGTAACATAACTATGAATAATAATAATTATGGTGGTGAATATGATAGAATGATATGAGTAGAAGAAATAATAGCAACTTCATGATAACTGTGTGGCTGACTCAACCTCCAATCATCATCTGGGATTTCTTTTCTATTTTGAAAATCAATCAAAGCAATAAAATGTAGAAATGGTAGATAAGCTCTGAAATAAATGAGCAACTGCACCCAGTGGGCATTGAAAAAAATAATTTCCTGCCCTTGAGTTTGTTGTTGCCGCCAGAGCTCAGAACCCATCCAGATTGGAGAAACAATGTCGGCAGGTGCGCGTTTGATCCAAATGAATGACATTTACCCAGGCACCCTTGAGACTGAGCAGAAAAACACTGTAAAGACCTTTTGTTGCCTCATCTCTGATGAAAACAGCTACTCAAAGCTGAATGAATGAATGATTGGTTACTCGATAGAGAATGTTATCTTGGCAAATGGGATATATAGGGAATGTTTTGTGTGTTTTTTTCCCATTCAGCCCTGCTCTTGCATCAGTATATTATCTATTGGACCTTCGTTGCTTTCGTCTCTCTTGTCTTCTCGCGCTAACAATCTTCTCCCGCCCATCTCTCTTGTTTGTTCACTTCATCCTCTTGTCTCTACGCTTACTTCTATCTCTAATTAACACCTACTGTAGCTTCTGCCTTAGCAAACCCCTAAGGATGGAGCTAGAAAGAGAGACAGCGAGAGGGAGATGAATACAATAAGAAAGTGCTGAGAGAAATCACCTGAGCAAGAGAGAAACTGATATAGAGTCACAGAGAGAAACATAAAAAAAAAATCCTCCTCCTCTATGTCAGTGAGAAATTTGGTTTGCTTAGATTTAACTGAATAAAAAGTTGAAATAGCTTAACCACTGTAAGCATGCTTTGCATAGTATCAAATGCACAGAGTGTGACATACACACATTCACAGCCTCTCTAGAAACCATCTGTCTTTGTAGGGCCATCAGAGACTTCAGGACAACATCAAACGATGCTGTAGATCTCGAGCTGCTTGACTACATGTAGTGTGTGTGTGCGTGTGTGTGAGTCTGTAGTCCATTTATGTGGCTTGAGGCTCAGCTGGTGTATATCAGAAAGGGTGAAGTGTGTGTGTGTGTGTGTGTGTGTGTAATGTGTGTGTGTGTGTGTGTGTGTGTGTGTGTGTGTGTGTGTGTGTGTGTGTGTGTGTGTGTGTGTGTGTTTGCAGGCAAGCAAATGCATTTTAAGAGGCAGGCAAAGGCACTGTTATGAACTCCCATACGAGTGCACACGCACACACAGGTGTGCTACTAGATAATGTATGTCACCATGGAGACTGGAAAGCAAAAACTTGTGCACGCGCACGCGCACGCACACACACACACACACACACACACACACACACACACACACACACACACACACACACACACACACACACACACACACACACACACACACACACACACACACACACACACACACACACACACACACACACACACACAGGATGGTGTGGTGTGTGTGTGCTTGTTTTAGTGGATGTGGCTGCCGCATTAGTGGTACAGATTTATTACAAGTATCGATTAAGCGTGGACGTCCAACATCACAGACACGTAGCAAAGCACTGAGTCAACAATGCACTGAAAAATGACTGTTTATATCCACAGCCCTTCAAACACCCATAAATTACAAACTATCGACTTTGCACCTGCTCACCAACACACACAAACACGGACAGACAAGCACACACGGCACAGCATGCAAACCACCTTGCACACCTGCCACAACAAAGAGCTGCCTGCTACGAAACACAAAGAAAAATACAGGCAGACCACACATGCGACACAAAAACATCCACACGTACACACCCTCTTTGGCTTAAACTGCATCATCTGATTAAAAGAACAACATTTTGGTGTCCAGAGAGGACGATTTGCACCACAAAGCTGTACTATTAATAACAACTGATGCCAAGTATCTTGGCAAGCAAACACACACACAACCAATGGATCAGACAGGTCGTGACTTACCTCCACCTCCACCGAGCAGAGTCTTGTTGGCTGAAGGGGAGAGACAAGAAAGAAGAATTATATTAAACAAACGTGCCTAAAAACAATTAATGTTGAAACAATCAAACAACAACTCAACTGGAAGATGCTCAGAAAATTACTTAAACTGAAATGTGCTGAAGTCTAGCTACACGAATACTTTTGATTTCCTGTTTGCAAGAAGAGAAATCACTTTCTCACTACATCCAATCTGTGTAAAGCCATCAATTTAGAGATTAAACTATTTGTCAGTTAATCAATCAATCGGCAAATGTTTCGAAAACTGATTAACCATCTTTTTAAGCAAGATTGCCAAACGCTCTCTGGTTCATGCCACTCCGACGTGAGGTTTTTTTTGGTTTTTCTGTGTTTTATAGCATTGTGAAGTGAATATTCTTTGGCCAGCACAGGGAAACATCTCCCTGAGCTCTAAGAAGACATGTTTAAATTGCTTAAATAATCAAGTTAAATCAATGATGGAAATAATACAGCCCAGATAACAACTAGTACAAAAGGCTGTACTGAAGAACGTTGATTTCAAGGATACATTTGTAGACGTGATTGCTTATTTGCAACAAAGAAATCACTATTTCAATCTTTCTAATCACTGCAAAACACTCATGTGGTCATAGATAGACTGGACAAACACCATCAACAACACCGCATCACTATGCGGTTCCATATTTGTGCCAAAATTAAAATATTGTTGCACTCCCCATCATTTGACTGTTTTGCTTTGCATGTCGATCAGATGTGTCATGATCCCTGTCAACTGACTGTCATTCTGCATATCATCCTGTGTAGACTAGCATACTATTTATATGACTTGTTTAAGTCTGTTTAGCTAGTAAGCTAACTAAACTTATTTATAAAATCCAAAACAGCCTTACTTGTAACTGGCACACAAAGTGCAATGAGATTGGATTAAAAGTTGGCTAGTCAAATGACAGGAAGAACACATTGACATTCATAACACAGTCAAATGACAGGCAGAGTGATACATCAGGACGACATGCAAATCAAAACAGTCAAATGACAGCAACGACGACAAGACAACAGAAGTAAAGTTTAAAGATGAACTGACAAAGACAAATGTTTGTCAGGTGAGCAACTGACATATACCTCTTTCACACCAATGACCAGGCTCAGACTGAGGTTATCTGACCTTTGTCCAACTCTTTTTCTGTCGACTGAAACCAAGACAGTCAATACAGGTTGATCCCTGGTCATGACAACTCAAGACACCTGGGAGAAATGCCCTCAGGTGTTGGTTTACACCTCACATTAAGTGGACAGCTGAGGTAGTCCAGCTGTCCTCCACCAGATCTAGTGTTTTGTACAGTATAGAAGTACATCACAATGATACACAGATATCTTTGACATTAAAGGACGGCTGAACTCGTTTGATCTGTAATATTCTGATTACTTCATTTCAAACATTTCAACAACAAAATCAAAACACAACCATGAGCAGAGTTTAATTCTGCAGTAGCATGTGTGGCATACAACACAAACATGTGTCTGTGTTGTCATATATACATTCAGTGGCTTTCTTTGAAGAGAAGATTAGAATGCCGTTTATTGGTTCTAAAAATGTCTGTAACAGTTATTATATCACCAACCCCATCTTTTCTGCTGGCCATGGCATTTACTTGCTAGCCTGTCAGCTGAAGGAGAGCTGAACACCGGATTAGCATGAGCAGTGTGTCCAAAAATATTGATGCACTACTGCTGTCAGTCAACCCGCTCAACACCACTCTCGTTTTTGCTGTGGTTAGGAACTTTTGTGTACTGCCTTTTAGTGCATTCAACTTGCTTTTGACCCGTTTCTGTGGACGCATTCTCCCAATGCAGCAGCCTTGTTATGTTCGCATACATACATTTTCCATTGTCCATGACATCTACATCTTAATTTGTCTCTCACCACGGACAGCCAGCAGAGGAAGTCTGGCCACATACAGTATCCATGTTGTTCAAATTGTCAGACACGTGTTCAGTCGACATAGTGCCCATGTGACATAATTTTGGTACAAATGTAACCCAATACATCACTGTATTTATTATCAGCTGAGTTCAGAACATTTCTTTATTTGCACTGTTGTGTTTGCTGAGTGGACTTTGGTGATTTCCAACAACTTAATCAAGTTTTACATCTAATTGGGTAGACTTAGAAACAACTTTTGATTCTTTTAATTTGCTGGAGGGAGAAATGTTTCCACATTTGTCCTTGAGAACATAATTTGTTATTGGTGTCAGCATTCGTCAACGAGAGTGGTTGTCCTTGGGGCTCACAGTGCAGCTGGGTTTGCCAACCAGCAAGTTAATTGCATTCACCTGGCTTTGCAGGTGTAACTCAGCTCCTGATTAGATGGGCTGAATGAGAACCAGCAGGCTCTGAGTCCCGTCAGTGAGGACTGAGAAGCACTGCACAATCAGTAAGAGTAGCTTCACTGCCTGCAAAGCTAATGAATAAACTCATGCTGAGGGTACAGTCCAAAGGAAAATAAACAACTCTGTGAGAAGAAACAGGCTGGCAAGATGGTTCAAATTGTCTTTTAGTTTAGTTGTAAAAAGTCAATTATACAGTGCCTTAAATACAATAACAATATAATGAGATCTTTTTCTTCAGCAAGGCATGTAGAGACTTAATGCCGGTAGCCTGGCTGACCACTGTGTCCCCAATCATTACCTTCCCCACTTGAATCAAGTCACTGCACATGTTTCAAAATAGTGTAAATTGCTGGCAGGGTGATAAGGCTGGCTGCGGCTGTTCCTGACATATGCGATATCCAAGTGTTTTTCTCACCCTCATATCCATAAATGTGTGGAGTCAGCAGTGCTAGCCCGGGGACATCTGCAGCGCTTCCAGAAAATTCAAACCCGACAAAACCCAAAAAGGCTCATAAAAAACATGTTTTTCCATTTCTTTCCCTGCTAGTTGATCAAATTTTGGTTGCTGTGACCATGTTAGGAAAATCTGATAAGCACATAAGCTCTCTGCAAGGGACAGTTAGAAAGTTACGTCAGAACACACAGGGGATGTCTCGCATTTTAGCTACTCTTTGCCAGTAGGCATTGTGCCAATTGGGTATGTACTCAGATAGTGTATCAGGCAAGTATAAGGATGGAAGGAGAAGGACTTAATCCCACAGCTGTCTTTCTCTCCTAAGAATCCTCTCCTCTTTAACATTTTAACCATCCCCTACTGCCTCGTTAATGGTAAATCCCACTTAATTTAAGCCTTTAAACACACCATTTTCGTCTGTATATGTCTCACTAACATCTCCCAAGGTGAATATCTCCACTCTCTAATTTGAAAATGTGCCACTTGAATTGAAAAAGAGGAAGTTATCAATGTGACAGTTTGAGACTATTTCAGGTGTACAACTTGTTTAAGAGCTGATAGAGCGTATGGTGAACTCAAAGCTCGTTCAGATGTGAAAACTCACAGACATTGTTCTACTCATCCTATGCTGATTAGCTTCAGGCTGTACATAAGAGTGATATCACATACTGGTTTAATACACGTCCATGCCGACGAACAAGGCCATAAAAGAACATCTGAGCGTTGAAAGGTTTTCTTTTTTTAAAGAAAGTCCAATCTTCCTGAATGAGAGATGACGCAGCTCTGACATGGACCACAGTTACCACAGTGTTGTTGGTGGTGGAGTGAACTGCTGGCAACAAGACTGGGATGCATCACCTGTTTATTAGTGATGTGACGTTTGTAAATGAAACAGCTCTTTCGAACAGCTCTTTGGTATGAACTAAAGGAACCAGTCATACTTGAGAGTCTTTCTTTGTATCATTGTGCACACATTTCACTGCCTGTCCGCGGTGCTAGGTTCATGTTTGCACAAGCATTTTCGCCTATGTGCTATGGCTGTGACACAAAGTATTAAAAATAAGAGCTATGATCAGTTCTTTGGAACAACTCTGGAATGGAGCCTCCAGAGAATCCAGCTCCCATCAAAGAGCTGTGATTGCAAATCCCACTCTTTGTAAATCATTGGATTTAAGAGGTTTATATATAAGGGACAGACCGAAAGTAGAGAGATGAATTTGTGTCAATAAAGTTTACAAAAGAGCAAAAAAAAAAATAAGATGAAGGGCTCTGAAATAAAAGGTTACATCTTACTGCCAAAGAGGTTGCTAGAAACAATGTATCTCGTTTCTTACAGATTATGACTTTTAATAACGAATGATCATGTGTACGAAAGCTAATGTCAGTTGGATGTAATACTGTATTAAGCATGATCTCATTTCATCTCACTAGTTTTTGTGTTACAGACATAGACTGTATAAACCCTGTGTGTGTGTGTTGTATAACTTATCACCTTGGTCCCTTCCCCACTCTGATAATTGGTGCGTCTCTGCAGGAGATACTAGCACTCTTTATTTAGCAGCTCATTATTCGCCGTTCCAATTAGTCATCTTATAAGAAAATAAACTGTTAGCCTCTGTCTGTATGTAAAATAGTCTCCGTGATGTTACCCATAGGTGTCTGAAGAGCTGAGGTGAAGCCCAAAGTGGGCAGCTCCGGACGTCCCCATCATTGGCAGTGCCTAACACCTGTGAGTGCATCCACCTGTCACTCAAAGCAACATGCCTTTAATTATGCATAACTTTAAGTCTAAGTATAATTGAAACGGATGAGTTATTCAAGAATTAATTTAGCACCCTTTTTATTTTAACCTTGACACTGTATTTAACAGTTCACGTTTCCATGGATTAAAGAAAAAAGAAAATCTTCTGACTGAATTTTTTTTTTCAGGCCAAGTTGTATTGCCTATCTGTAATTTGTATTTTTTAAAACCATTTTCAAATTAATCTGAAAGATCCACATTCCCACAAAAATGAAGATTCCTCGTTAGTATAGTGTGTTAAAGAAAAAATCATGAAAATGTCATTAAAAAGTCAAAGTGAGGGGAATTTTAAGTGGTATTTTTTGTTTTCTCTGACCAAACAACAACGAACAAACACTAAATATCTGAAATCAACTTAACCATATTCATGTTTTACTATCCACCTAACACAATGCAATGTTAAGTGCAAGCATCGGGTTTTCTGTGTCAGTCTTATCTTCCCATAGAAACTATCATTCAGTACAATGTTTCAACATTACTCAGTATTTAAAGTCTTCACTAGTATTTGTATTTTGTTAAACAATATAGAAATAACAAAACCTCCATAGAAAAGGAATATATGTTTACATTTCTGTAGGTTTCTAATACTCAACGAGAGAAAGGTGAAGTGAATGGACGAGTCACACACAGTGGAGCTTGGAAACACACAAGCTTGTTTTGACTAGTTAAAAAGTTACAGTTAGTTGACCTGCTACTGCGCATTCAAACTCAAAACGAGTACTCTTTAAGTAGTCCTAATGTTCCATGTGTTCATGGCCAGCAAAGCAGCCTTTGTAGTATTATTTTTTCATAAAGTGGAGGCGCATCAGTCGCGCCATAGTTTGATGTATCGCATCAAGTCAAAGCTAAACTTTCAAAGCCATAAAGATTCAAACTTTTCGAAGCTTGTTTGTCTGTTGGTCTCTAAACTGCACAAGTTATGCCGCAAAGTTAACCCACTGTTTTAATTACCAAATTAGCACAAAAGATCGTGCAAATGATGGAAACAAAACAAACAGCGACGTCATTGTTGCCCAGTCACGTGCATTATTGATCAGACACTTGCTGAGCCGCAGTGTTAACAAGCTTTTCATTAATGAAGTTGGTCTGATTGATTAACACACAATGTAGCGTTCATTATGGTTGTATGTTATACATTCAGTATTATTGCTACACCTCAGACAAAAAAACGCAAGAATATTCTTTATAGAAATATAAGTATTTCAAATCTAATAACGCCCCACAGGAAACTTTAAGTACTGAGTCCAAAAGACGGAAATCTGTTGGAGCGACTGAGAATTTTAATCCCTGCGTTTTTCTCTCCTGGTATATTGTGAGTAGATGACTGATGGTTTACGGACCAGGAGTTGCCTCTTATTCAATGAAGAAAGTAGTATTACAGTTGGAAAATAACAGTACTGACGGGTTCATTCAGTGCACTTTATATGAAAATTATGCCAGTGGATGCTCTTTACTGTTATGTGCCAATTTATGATGGTAAATGCATTTCAGGACTTATATTGTATGGATTTATTCTTTCACCCACTTCCCTGCTCCCTGCCTTGTTTACATGTCAGTTGATGTCAAACATTTCCCATAATGTCATCGCAATAAAGCCCCGAGAACGCACTCACACAGTGAAAATGAAAGTCCTCCACTCAAAACACAACATTTTCTATCATTATATTGCCTTCTCGATTACTGAGGCTGCCATCGGGGTAGGAATCTGTATCTCTGACTCCTCTGTGATGGATTTTTGCCTGTTAAACTGATGAACGGTTGCTCCAAAATGGTGTGAAAAAAATATGCCCCTCTCTTTTTGTCGGGGGGACTGACACTATAGCCTGGCAGTAACTGATGTTTTAGATTGCTGAAATCTTTTTTCTGCAACCACGCTCCATTGCAGCTGCTGGAAATGTCTCAGTGAGATGCGACACTGTCTGTGTTTGGACAGCTATCATAAGAAAAAAATACAATAGAGCACCAAATGTTAACAAAATGGCCCAAGAAACAGCAGCAGAGTAGAATGCATGGAAAAACAATTACGCTGGTGGGGGAGTCATATTTCCGGTCCCGATGAGACACTCACGTACAATCCAGGAAGTTCAGTATGAGTAATAGATCAGTAGCTTTGAAGGTTTGTCAGATGACAAAACACTGCACCGCGGTTTATAAAACTATAAACATGAAAAGAAGGAAGGTAAAAAGTAGAAATATATCTCACTTTACAAAGTAATCTAACAGGAATCAATTATGATTCGCTATTTGCATCTATTTGCAGTTGCAGAGTGCAACACCATGACTGCTTTCGAAGAGAGACTAGATCTAATGAATAAACCCAACAAAGATACGCAAATGACATTGAGCACTTACACCCTGAAGCCTCAACAACGCTCTCCTCCGATCCGTCACTGCAGCATCTTAAAAATGTATCAATATCAATGAAAGTTTGAGTGCTTACCCTCCTTCTAGTGTTAGAATAATTTGCTATAGGTAAGAGGAACGCTATAGACGTTTTTAACTTTAAATAGGAGCTTATCAAACCCGCTCTCAGGGCTGGATTACACAACATGTTATTTGTGTCAACTCCGAACTTCAAAACATTTCTTTTAGGTTTTGTGCTCCAGACTCACCGAGCACATTTTCAGTGTTGATTCCCTGATAACTTTGGGACATTTAAAAAATATATGCTTATACATCATAATGTATGTTTTAACTAATGTTGATGTTTGTCGTCTTATTTTCGGTCTTATTTTCGTTTTATTGTTTTGTTGCCTAGTGTAATCTCTGCATCATTGAAGCTGAGGGCCTACTCACACTGTCCTTTTGGCCGCGGCCAAAACCGTTTTTTCAGCTAAAGTCTAGTACCTTTAAGTAGTGTGAGCGCACCCGCTCCGCGCACAACTGCGGCCAGCGGACCGTCCACGGCCCGCTTGAAAGAGGTGGGCTTTAGCGGAGCCGTTTGCACATGTACGAGCACGAGCGTGCGCACGTGTACGAGCACGAGCCCTACGGCAGTAGCATTATGTCCGCCTGTTCGGACATGTAAATAGAAGGACGGACCATGCGCGGACATTTAACAACAACAACAATGGCGGTGAAAGGGTCACGTTGGTGTGGTGCGGAGGTGGAGTGTTTACTGCAGATTTGGTCGGATGAAAATATTCAAAAACAGTCGACAAGACGCACAAAAACTCAGAGGTCTGCGGAAAGATTTGTAAACAAAGCCACACACACGCGATCAATGCGTGTGACGTGTTACGGCGTGATGGCGTATGGACAGCAAGAAGCATTGGCCGAGGCCCTGGCAGTGTGAGTACAAACGGGGCTGGGGCGCGGGGGGGAGAGGGAGGGGGGACAAGTACCCTAAAGTCCGGGTCGCGGTCCGGAAGGACAGTGTGAGTACGCTCTGAGAGTCCACCCTTCAATCTATTCCCGAGAAAATATAAGGGTTGAATGAATGAATGAAATTGAGTTCATAATGAGTTCATAATCTCACACACGGTTGGCTGCCCAGACAGTTCACCAGCTATAATAATTCCACATTTTATTTCATCTTGCCTTTCAGAGAAGGGGCACCCAGTTCAAATTTAAGTTAAATTTTTACAAGTGCAAAATACACTTTTATTTTATCTCCCCATTTTGAACGAATATCGCTAGTAATCTTTATTCATGGGATTATATAATTATTAAGATTGCATTATGTAAGGTACAATAGACCTGTGATGAATTATCAATGATCCCAGGTAATTCTTTGTGAAGATACATAGATGATCGAGACAGAACCGGTGTGTGAGCCGGGAAACAAAGGCATCAAAGCAACCAAAATGCTCATGTGTATGCACAATCATACGGTTGCAAACACACACACACGCATGCACACATGCATGCACACGCACTCGCACGCACAAACACACACACACACACACACGCGCACACAAGCGCACACGCACACACACACATACACACACACACACACACACACAGGGGTGTGAGCACTACGACATGGAGACGCAAATACATCATACTTGCCAGCAGTCACACATACAAATGCAGACAGATGCGTTTCAGAGTTTAGGTTACCATAGCGACGGCAAAGCCCAAAGGTTTGTTACTGAAACCTAGTTAATTATAGAGACAGAGAGAAAGAAAGGAAGAGAGTAATGTAGATCCTTGAGGGACAGTGTTTCACTAACTCTTATAACGTGTGTGTGTGTGTGTGTGTGTGTGTGTGTGTGTGTGTGTGTGTGTGTGTGTGTGTGTGTGTGTGTGTGTGTGTGTGTGTGTGTGTGTGTGTGTGTGTGTGGGTGTGTGTGTGTGTGTGTTTATGAAAATTTTTGAGGTGTGTGTGTGTGCATGTGTTTATGAGAGTGTTTGAGGTGTGTAGGTGTGTGTGTGTGTGTGTGTGTGTGTGTGTGTGTGTGCGTGTGTTTATGAGAGTGTTTGAGGTGTGTTTGTGTGCGTGTGTTTATGAGAGTGTTTGAGGTGTCTGCGTGTGTGTGTGTGCGTGTTTTTATGAGAGGGTTTGAGGGGTGTGTGTGTGTGTGTGTGTGTGTGTGCGCGTATGCACTGACCACAGTCGTTGGATGGGCAATAGCAAACACACTAAACTCCTTTCTCCTGAGGTACTGAATACACAGAGGCAACAGTTTATTTTTTCTTATTGGTATTAGATGACTAATTGGAATAGCGTATACTGAGCAGCTAAATAAAGTGTGTTAGCAGCTTCTGCAGAGACACACCAATTATCAGAGTGGGTAAGGGATCGGGGTGATGAGTTATACAACTACATACAGAGCGAGAGAGGGGGGAGGAGGAGGGAGGGTAAGTGACAGGGATAGAGAGGAGGAGGAGGGCGCAAGGTGTCAGGGGATGGAGGAAGGGCTCAGGGAGGGGGAGACAGAGAAAGAGAGAGAGAGAGAGAGAGAGAGAGAGAGAGAGAGAGGGAGGGAGGGAGGGAGGGAGGGGTGACGGACAGTGAGTGAGGGAGACGGAGACAAAGTGAAAGAGAGTTGAGGGTGGAGAAGGGAGATGCAGGACTAAATTTGCTGGGGACATAAAACAACAAGATGGAGTGTACTTCTTCTTCTTCTTTCTTGGGAGGTAAGTAATCATAGTGAGGGGGGAGAAAAGGGGGAGAGAGAGAGAGAGAGAAACGGGAGGGGAGGGTGGAGGACTGGAAAGATCGATTCATCAGTGAAGGAGCTAAATGCTTAAAACCTGGGCAGACAGAGGAGGAAGAGAAGGAAGAAGTCAGTTGATGAGACTAAAGAGAAGACAAAAGCGCTCATATGTTGTTTGGCTCCGAGTAAAAATTGATGTTTAACCACCTGTGTGTGTGTGTGTGTGTGTGTGTGTGTGTGTGTGTGTGTGTGTGTGTGTGTGTGTGTGTGTGTGTGTGTGTGTGTGTGTGTGTGTGTGTGTGTGTGTGTGTGTGTGTGTGTGTGTGTGTGTGTGTGTGTGTGTGTGTGTGTGTGTCAAGAGTAATGATAATGATGATGACGACAACACGATAAAATCTTTTTACATGAAGCTCTGTGTTAAACCAGTCTTGGCCCTCCATCTTATTTTTCTTTCTCTCTGCTCCACCCCCCCCCCCCCCCCTATTCCCCAGGCCCCAGTGCAACCTGTTTGTGTATTCCTCCCTCTACCGCTTCACTCTCCATCTCTCTCTTTCTCTCTCTCTCTCTCTCTCCTCTACCCACTTGTCCTAACCACCATTATACCTCTTTCAGGCATTTAATTTGTAGACATCATTTAGTCGGTCCACTTGAGAATGCCAATCAATTTGCTTGCGTCCTTATGGAGCAAAAGGACAAAGCTACTTATACAGAGAAGGATAAGAGGAGACGTGGTGCTTCACCTTCATCTAAGACTAAAAAGGATTAAAGTACGGATAAATTGGTCCTTAGTATGAAATAAAACATCACTTTCAGCACTGGAAGGCAAAGGTTCAAAGAAGAAAGTGAACCTACAAGAATTAAGAAATTAACAAAAAAGCATTTGCTTTCAATGACAAACCATGTAACTACTGTATTTATTAAGCACTTAAGGACAGAGTTAACTAATGGTTGTCCCAGATATATCAGTGTAGTGGTGCACAATTACTGTAAGGCTAAAAAAGATGATTTAAAAAATATCCTTAGTCTCTCGGTTTTGCAGCTTCTTGTTTGCTTGTGAGCAAATGTAGCTCCAGTCTCGCTATGAGTGTGATTTTCTTGACTTTCTTAATACCCACCTTGATAACAAAGACCCGTATTTCCCCTCAAGGCTGTGACTTTGACATACGATTGGAAACGGTTTGATCTCAACAACACAAACATCTAGTCATATCCTGTTAGAACATTCTTCAAGAATCTACATGTGAGGCGTAACGAAAAAACCTGCAACAAAGTTTGCATTTGTTTGAGCTGAGCCGGTGTGAAGGAGGATTTTCTTAATTGACATGTGATGAACTTTACGTTGCCAAGTAACTCTACATTCTTACCGCGCGCTCACACCTGCAGAGTGAATACGCAAAGCAGCTCACTTCTAATTAACACAAAGACAAGAGTGACAACGGCAGAGAGATGTCAAACAGCTTAAGTCCTTTCCCACTGGACAGAAAAGCACTACACTCTGCTTCTGTCTTTAGTGGGAAAGGTAACCATCGGCGTTTTAATCAGCTCCAGACGGCAGTGATGGAAACATGACACCAGGGTGGACACGCTTATTTTCCGTCCTTTTTCAGCAACACTGCTATGACGCAACTCTTTGTCATCTCAGCCACACATTCCGTCCGTCTCCACTCAAGCGCTGCTCGAACACTGTTTCAACATGACTGACTGAATAAGGAGAAACCACTGTAACATTTTCACTGTCCTCCATGATGCTTTCCCCTATTTACTAACCCTGTTATCTGGCTCTGGCAAAGGAATCTCATGTTTAAATAAATCTGCGTATATGCTAATTTTGGTGGAAGAATTCAATTCAATTTTATTTATAGTGCCAAATCATAAAAAAAGTTATCTCAGGACACTTTACAGAGTAGGTATAGACCACACTCTATGACTTACTTCTGATTTACATAGACCCAACAAGTTAGAAGGGTATAAAATGTTAACCAGGGAGCAGTGGGGTGGCCCCCTCTTAGTCGATTAGTGGACTAATCTGTCATTTTAGTCATGGTGGACTAAGATTTCGTCATTTTTTTATGATATGCTTATTTCTGAGAAACTTATGAAGCACATGTCTGGCAAACACAAGATTTGAAGTGGTGCTTTTGCATGAATCTTTGTGGCTAAAGTCAACTTTACAGATCTATCAATTAAATCAATTACTCGATTAGTTGACAAAATCGTCTGAGCGTGAGACCACTGTGAGTTTCTTTCATCCAGGACAGTCCTGATGATCATTGCTGTGGCAGACAAATGAAGGGTTGATGTTTTCACTTTGCGTTCTTCTGCTGCGAGCCCCCCTGTGATAACAGTTACTACACCCTGGTTATTTCCTCAACAACTCTGCAGTATGAACAGAAACCATAATAAAGAATTGACTTGGTGAAATCAACAAGTTGGACAAAATGTATGAATCCAAATCAATGAACTAGAAAATTAATTGACAGACAGACTTGGACATTGTATTGACAAGAACTGGAGGAATTTAGCTTCTTTTTATATTTAGAAATGCTAAAGTGATTGGTGGATTAATCATTTCAGAAAAAAATGACTGATTCCAGTTTTGATCATCAATTCGTTTTGTGTTTTAAGATGCTGGTGAGGCCACACAAGTAATTTAACGACATCAATTAGGCCTTTTCTGATTTGCCATTGGCCTTTGTTATTTCATAGACTTAATAGGAAAAAAATGACATTTTAATGTAAAGAAGACACACATTGTTGCATATGATGATCATTCATCTTTAAGACATCTGATTTTAAATGTTTAAATCCTCCTTCTGTAATCCTACACACAAAACAGGAGCTACCTCAGTGACTTAGTAGCTGATTTGATATTCAACGAGTCTGTAAGAAGCATCACTGTGCTACTGCGGTGTCAATAGGTGGAGATTATGTTTGCATATCATACATAAAGACCCGCCCAGTAGTGAACAAAGGGACACAATCGTTTGATTGAATTGTACCAGACTGATTAAATGTAGTAACTCCTACATAGTATCACAAAACAACACGATGGCATGTTATTTCAGCCCGTTAACCTGACCTGAGTCTTATTTTGTCTTAAACCCTTAAACCCTTAAACCCTTAAACATATACACACTAAATGTAAGCTGCTTTAAATCTCTATATCTACTCAGTTGACAAGACATCCAGATGTCCAACAGGTTGCTCTCCCTCTAAACCTTTAGAAACACAACAGGTTATATTAGTTAAAAGCATGTCTCTGCTTTAAGAACATACAAGTACAACCTTTAAGTATGATGCACATGCAAATATGTGACAGAGGAAGGCTGAAAAGGTACGTGAGGATGACGGTAGCCTGTAAACAAAGGCTTTATATTTCCTTCTGTGGTCAGTTTAGCAATCAGAGTTGAACATCTACGTGTTTGGTCAGATGAACAGAACCACTGTATTAAATATATGCAACAAAACAGGACACTAAACATAATATAATCATGATAAATATCATCAACATCAAATCAATATTTGATGAGTTTTAAGTCCAAATCATATTGTACTGTACAGTTCTGTCCATACAACTAACTCTCATCTGCACCATTAAAGTATTTTCTTTTTCAGTTGTTTTTTAAGGGATTGAGCAGCTAACTTGCTTTCACATACTTTAACTAAGACAATAAATGCCTGCTATTAAACTGCTACCATGAGAACATAAATTACAGTACTTTACCGCAGCTGCACTAATAGTTTGTGTAGGAATATGATGTGACTGCTTTTTTTTTCTATTATGTGAAAAAAAAAGATTAAAGAGAAAAAATTCTCCAATTAGTACAGCGAGAAATTAGCAACACTTGGTTTTTGTATGATGGGGAAAATATTAATTTGATGAAATACAATTATTTTACAAGTGCACATAAGTACATATGTAAGTACATACATTCCCCACAAAAAACTGGGTTTCTGGATTGTTCAATCCTAAACATACATTTAATTTCTACTAGAGACTGGTCAATAAGTAAGACATTATCTTATCGCTTTAGCGGAAATAACGTATTTAGAAACAGTGATGCAATTATAGAGAGCAATGATTTGTTTCCTAAATGGTAAAAATTCACATATCATGGCTCTTAAAAAACAATGCAGCGGGATACTTATCAAAAATGTTGCATTATCTGTGAATATTGGCCGGGATATTGTTTGTTTGATTGTTTCAACTTTTAAATACTGATATCAGTAACAAATTCAAAACTTCAGGAGGAGCTTCTACGGTAACAGTGTCTCATTCAGATTTTGACTGTGTGTCTGACTATGGGAGCCGCTTGAATCAAATTAGACCTAATCCTGGAAAGCTATCTCTGGGAGAGCGCCAGAGGGTGCTGGTGGTGCAGGTGCACTCGGAACCAGGGCCCCAGGGCCCCAGGGGTCCCACACGAGCCCTCTACAGATGCTTTGTGTGCTGATGAGCTGTGCACATAAAACTGTGTACGTGTGTGTTTGGATTGAGACAAGGTGTGCCAGTGTTCTGCATGTGTGCCACTGAAAGCTACATTTAATATTTCTGTGTGCAGCACCCAACGGGCTAAGCTGAGCTAACTCAGAGAACTGCCCAAAGGTAATAGATGCAAATTAATTGCGAGGTGTGCCTCTTAGGCAAATAAAAATCACTGGTCACAAAGTCTGAATTACACATCGCAGATCAACCAGTGTTGACTTGAGTCATTAGCAGAGAACAACCTGATACACCGTGATGCCAGTGCCGGTTTAATCAAAAATCCAGACTGACTCATGACATATAGAACAGATCTTTTTTTATTACTGCCAGATCAAATCGGAGAAACCAGCTCTCCTCAAGGACTCAAGGAAATCAACTAATTTTCCATCTAAAATGGCCCCCAAACTGACGGCCCCAGAGCAACAACTGTGTGTGTGTGTGTGTGTGTGTGTGTGTGTGTGTGTGTGTGTGTGTGTGTGTGTGTGTGTGCGCGCGCCTACGTGTGTGTGTGGGTGTGTGTGTGTGTGTCTGTCAGTCTAATGCTTGGTGAGTTGTCAGTAATTGCTGGACCATGGCGACCTGCTGAACCCCTGTAACGGAGCTCAGAGAGCCACTGCACACACACACCCACACACACCCACACACACACACACACACACATACACACACACACACACACACACACACACACACACACACACACACACACACACACACACACACACACACACACACACACACACACACAAAATGAGACAACGGCACCGCGCGCAGCCTCGGCGCGAGTCGAAGAAGAGGAGGAGGATGATAGAAGGTGCGCTCCGGGCGACACCTGTCAGGTCGTTACTAAACACCGTTGGTTTATTTTAAAAGACTGAGGCGCCCTGAAAAACTTGCGGGAAAAAACCGAGATGGAAATAGAGATTAGTCGCATCTATTGCCGCTGTTTTGCGCTCAAGGAGAGACACGGAGCCCTCTGAGGAGGAGAGGAAAAGGAGTATGTAGCAGTGGCGTTATGACAAGACGTTTTGGATCTGAAGTAACGAAGTTGACGCAGGTTACAGAGGGGAGCGAGGAGACGTTGGAGAGAAAAGACGGGACTTTATCCGAGGTTAGTCTCTCTCTCTTCCTCCCCCTCTCTCTCTCTCTCTCTCTCTCTCTCTCTCACCCACTCACACTCGCTCGAAACACATTAACCCACAGTAGAGTGAAACAACAGGGTGGGAGATAACAAGTGCACATCGCGGAGCTTCGGTGCGGGCAGACGGAGCATCCTCCCCCCGTCCCTCCGCGGCGCCCTTCGGCCGGCTGATAGAGGCTGCAGACGGGGACTTAACGCACCCCCCGCGTAAATGCCCAATTTAAGTTGAGGAGGAGGATTTGACAAGGATGCCTTGAGCGGGGAGCGAGAGGCAGAAAAGCCATAACTATAAGGTATGATCTGTGTCGGGTCGATGACTGTGCGTTCGTAGAGAAAAAGGGTGCATGCAGGTTATGGCTGAGGCTCTGTCGGGCTTTTATGTTTGCTCTTGGTTGTGGCATGGTGATGCCGACGGGCTTTTCTTTTAAACTCTTTTTGAAAAGAACGTGTGCTTGTTTATATGGATATGTGTGTGCTCATTTGTGCAGCTAGGCTACCCGCTGGACCAAAAAAAGAAAAAGTGAGCGCTTTAAACAGCAGGGCTTCAGAGAGTTACAGCCAGAGAGGGAGATTAAAGTGAGAGATTATACTTTGTAAAGAGATAGAATTCCCACTTGCATGTTTTCTCTCATCGCTCTTCCCTGCTCCCTCCCCGCATACCTCATGTGAGCAGTGTGGTTTTCATGTGTGTATAATTGCTTGTGGTGTTTTTTATTTTTTATGTGTGTCAGGAGCCCCCTCACCTCCTCCTCTTCCTCAGCATAAGGGCCTATGTGCTTGATGCTCCACGATGTGCAGGACCCCAACTTGACAAAAAAAACAACAACACAAAAACAAAATGTTGCATCATCCAACTCCTTTCTGAAAAAAAAGAAAACAACCTCTCATCTCTCTCTGGTAGTAAACACATACAGCTGCACACACTAACACATGAATGTACATGGATTAACAGTCGTACAGGGCCATACTGAGACAGCAGATTAGAACGAGATTCTCTGGGCCAAAGCGGTACAGGACATGGGATTAAAGAAGAAAGGCAGAGATGGATGGATGGAACAAGGGAAAGAGCGTGAGAGGCAAAGAGACCAAAAGAGG
This sequence comes from Echiichthys vipera, assembly GCF_963691815.1. Taxonomy (NCBI): domain Eukaryota; kingdom Metazoa; phylum Chordata; class Actinopteri; order Perciformes; family Trachinidae; genus Echiichthys; species Echiichthys vipera. The sequence goes on along the minus strand of NC_139831.1, from coordinate 13,603,407 downwards.
GGCAAGAGAGAAAAGAGAGAGAACATGAGATTAAAGTGTAATGTCCTAGAGAGGGAGAGGGAGAGAGAGAATCCAGGGCAAGTCATGCAGTTGGAGGGAACTGCACATTGGCAGAATGTGGAGAGAATAAAGAAGAGGAGAAGGCAGCAGACAGTCTTTCTCTATCGCCTCCCTTTTGATCTCCTCTTATTCACCCATCCGACAGCAGAAGAGGAGCGCTGCTTATATAACTCTCCATTTGGAGCACAATAAACCAAGAGGGTTGGAAGAACACAATAGGAATCTTACAGATTGTTAAATTGCTAAAGTAGATTTGAAATAATGAATGAATAGAACATGCAGACATCAGTGTCATCTCTGCAGTATTCTTTTCATTTCCTTAAATCTGTTACGGGCATAATTTCATCCTGACAAGAGGCCCTGCCATCGCCTCAAAATCCTCAGCACCTGTGTGAAGCTGACCGAGCGTTTGTCAAGTTTTAAACACGGTGTGTTAAAAAGATACGTTAGTGCCAATACATTTAACCCAGCATGTGTCGACCAAAAACACACTTGTAGACCCCTCAGGTGTGAGTGGTCCTTAATTGAACTCGAAAGAATCATTTCTGACTGATTCATCTCGTCTTTAAAGCTGCTTTTAGTCTCCAGTGTTGCTGACTTAGCTGTGCAATCTGATGCCAATATGAGGCCAATATCAGACTAATAAAGGTGTCTTATCGAGAACTACCATTAAAATATGATCCAAGAGCCTGCCTTTTTAAGGCATTATATCTTCCTTAACAGAGTATAATCTTTCAAAGCAATAGCCTCATTTTATACTGTTCTGTAGGAGGGATGGACTGGTACTCGGTGATACTGAGGCTCGGTACTGAATCTGTATTGGCAGTGGATGTTGGATGGACGAAGCTAATGAGATGACTTGAAAACACAAAAAAATCCTTGTTTGGTGTTGTTTTGGTATCTTTTTTATTCTTAAATATGCACCTCCAGATGTTTTGAGGGGATGTGCCACAAGCTGAAACACAACATTCACATATAAAATGGATGAGGTGAATGTGTTAGCAACCAACCAGCTGACACAGCAGCGACATTAGCATTTATTTGGTTTCTGGCAGCTTTAATTTGCTTTCAGCTCTGTCTTTGTCTTCACCATAGACCAAGGTGTCATCCATTAGTATCAAAGTGAAGCTCAGAGTGGTTGGCTCAGGCCATCGCCATCTTGGCAGTGCCTGACGCCGCCTAACTCGTGGCTAAAACAAAAACGGGAAAAGAGTTAGAGCGTGGAGAGAGCTGCCTACAGTTTCCTGTGACAGCATCCACCTGTCTCTCAAAGTGGCCTGCCCTTAATTATGCATAACATATTTAAATCAGTGAGTTATATAAACCGTTTTTTATACCAGGCTGCAAACGTGTATATTCTCGCTGTTAACTGGGGCATTTTAACATGGGATGGGAATCGAGAACCAGTAGAAAAATTGGAATCAGAACAATAATCGTATCCCTCTGAGTTTATCAGTTTCTCTTATCAATACCAACGTTTTTCTGATAGTTGCACATTGCAAAACAATAACTTCAAACTCATGCACCTAAGCTGCGAGTCATATCGGAGAGGAAGAAACGATCCAAAGCTTGTAATTTTGGTAAAATGATCATTCAAGTAAGGGCAGAATGACTCGTAACATGCTTTCTACACTACTACTACCACTAACATGGGGTTAAACTCAAGGAATGTCATGCATTTGACACTCTACGCACAAGCAAGCAGTTTTTCCCTTTGACTAAGAAAACCTGAATTAAAACAAAAATTATACAAACCTTCTCTCATTTCACCGACACTGTGTTCAGACTCAGATAATAAAACCGTTGCAGACGCTGAAACCTGTGTCGGCCGACTTTTTCTCCCCACACAGATTATTCCCTTATTGATCAGGAATCAATAAGGGAATTGATTGATCAGGAATCAATAAGGGAATTGCTGAAGAATCGACACCAGCATTGGTATCAATAGGATCTTATCGATTCTCATCCCTAATTTTAATATGGCGGTCTATAGGGATTGGCTCGTTTTTGGAGCCCGCCTCACGTAGCCATTCGAGGAACTATGTTTTGGCATATCCGCGTTGGCTTAGAGGTCGCCACAATGTTCACAAGCTAGTCACTAACTTTGTCTGTCTGCTGTTTAGTGCGGAGCAGGTAGCGTACAGTAAGTTCATCAGAGAATTTTTCGGGCCATAAACCCAAAAAAATGACCTGAAAGACACTTAAACGCCCCATGGTGATGAGGTGAAATGCAGACTCATGATAAACTTCGTCGTTTGACGTTTCACATTATATGTAGTCGTTTTTCTCCATTGCTAATATAAAAATATCTTGATTAGTGCATCTTAATGTATCTAGAATTTCGCTCCTTTCTTGCTGAACTGTACATATTTTCTATACTGTCAAATGTAAAGCATCAGTAGCATGACCCTAGGGGTTAAAACTACCCCCAGTTTTCTTCAGTAGTGAGGTCATTTTTCCCTGGTGGCGATTTGTTCAGTTTACCAGCGAGTGACTGCTTGTAGTGGTGAGCAGTGTTCAACGCACTAAGTCGGAGCCCTGTGGCTAAAGAGCAGGTGTCAAGAGGAAGAGATGACTCTCTATGCTTCATGCATCTTAGCAGTATGTCTTCTGTCCTGAGGCTATCTGACCTTCTTTTCCAATGTGCCTACCTGAAGGATTTCTGATTCTGTTCATCTATTAATTCATTATATTACACCGTCTTTATAACCTCATACTGTAACTTACATCTATTCAAAATTAGGGATTGATTTACATACATTTCACAGGCTGTCCTCTGGTCTGTTTTCATGCCTGCAGTCATGACATTCAGCATTAATGTTTAACTGCAAAATGTAAATAATTCAGCAGTATGAAACCAGGACTGGACTGTTACGAAGCATATCAATGCTAGTCGACTTTGGCACTCTGTGAACGTTTCCTTTTATTAATGATTCAATATTGGAATTGGTACCCATCCAAATCAATATACGAACAAATGGAAGATGTCCTTGCTGCCCTCAACTGACTTACGGCCTTTTCACGGCTGATTTATTGAAAAAATATCTTAACTCGTTAAGTCCTTCTGATCAGTCGGATAAATTAAACCAGATCAGACTGTGCTTTATTGATCAGCAAGATAGGAAATTGTCTTGTCATATCCATGGCCATGGCATATATCAAAAAACAAAAGGAAAATATGCTGTTAAATGGAGCTACATAATTCAAGTATATGTGAAGGTAGTCTGTGGCTTAAAAGAGCTTCTCATACAAGTAGTCCGACCAGGAGAACAGGGGTAGGAGGAGAGTGCTTGCTATATATATATATATATGTGTGTTTGCGTCTCAAAATATACCTGCGCGTTAATGTTTCCAGGCACCCCACCCTTATATGCCTGTGTGGGAAACACTGCTTTGTAGCCAAATTTAGAGTTGAACCCGCCCCCAAAACAATGATTTCATAACGTGTCCTGAACAGAGACGCAGACCGAGATAGCTCCCAGGATGATTTGCTGCACATTTTCTCATCCTAAACAAATACCAGTGGAGCACAGAGCTCATTTACATGTAAACAGTCAAACTGATAGTCAGTCAACGCCAATCTGAACTTGGTCTTCACATTTCAGTTTAGACTAATCTTGGTTTTCAGTGTGTCATGGCAGAAACAACATGCCTGTAGACACTTTCTGTCCCAGATTATAAGACAACATATAAGAGAATGCAGATCTATCTCTGGTAAAACCAATATAAAATCATGGTCAGCAGGCTGAGCGTATGTCATGGATTTGAGCTTTTCTCATTTCTCAGATCTTATCTGTTTCCCTACAATGTACGCCGTATATTGTACAATAGAGAAAACGAATTGAAAATGTAAAGAAGACAGAATCCTATCTGCAAAAGGACAACTGACCGCTTCTCTAAATGGCATAGGCCCCATTTACACCTGCTATAAACATGTGATCTGTATCTGGATAATGGCATTCAATATATGGGCTTTTATATTACATCTGTGGTTGATAGACATTCGTGTTATCTTGATTCTGTCGACACTGTGATCAGATCTCAATATGGCAATTAGTTCAGTGGGGCAGTAAAGGCATGTTCAAGGTAAAGAGGAACAATGCTACGGACAGATGTCATTCATTCGAAATCACTTTTTACAAAGGAAGACTTGCTTCTGCTACTACTTGTAGCTCTCGTTGGGATTGCTTGAGATGGTTAGGCAGCCTTGCGGGGTTATTGTTTTTTCCCTGCTCAGCCATAATCAGTATTTTTTATAAGACTGTATCAAATGTAGCAACGTGAAAGGGGTAGCGATGAGCCTACAGAGAAATATCACCTAAATCTGCAGCTCCTGCTTAGTGGAGCTTTATAGTGAGACCAAAACAGAGCAAAAACCAAGTGAATATCAGGCTTTCATTTACTAGGTGGTCGGACATTTAACTCCAAATAAATGCTAATGTTGCATGCATTTACATGCGTATTGTATTTTGGTTTCAGGGGTAATCAAGGCAATACAGTCAGCTGAGACCCCGAGAAAGTTAATTCACTATGTACACCATTACCTCACTAACCTTAAACAAAACTATAGGACACATTTATATTTAAGTGTTTTAAGGGTAAATCCTTAAAGGCCTTTTATCTTTCTTTGAAAAGAAAAACAATATGTGGATTTTAAGATAAGAAGCCCAACTCGTGTATCCAGACATTCACAAAATTGATTTGATGCAGGTCTAGTTATTGCCTTAGTTTATGTCTTATGCAATCTATTGTAGGAGGTAGTATGGCTCTGAAACAAACTGTGCTTTTATATAATTAAAGTTATGCCATGTTTTGGCTTAGACTGTCCCGGAAAAAAACATCATAAATGCCATCCCGAGAAAAAAACCTGAAATAAATATATCCCCCTGTAGATGCCAGATACAGACATTAGAGAGATGTAATACACAAGGTTTTAACCATTTAGGAGGCCACAGCCACAAACACACGCACACATGGTCTCACATTAGGTTGAGTTATATTGAATTATGGCTTTATGTCTGTGTGTGTGTAGGTCCATTTGTTGGAGCAGAGGAATGGTGGGAGGTCAGAGAGAGTAGGAGTTGCACAGAGACAAGTTCAGAGATGAGCTTTTGTTCGAGCAGCAGGGATGACTTCAGAGCGCCTGCACTGTTTAAACCAGCAGCAGGCGCCTACAGAAATACTGGCACCTTTGATTACTTTGTGCAAGTTAAAAAATGAGCTGTAGAAGTGTTAAAACAAGATATTAGCTATGTCTAATTCCATTAAAATTGGGATTATTCTCACATGTGCAAAAATAAACTCCCAAGAAAGAGCACCACTGTTGAACACCTCTAGAAAGACAACCGATACAGTTAGCATTAGCATCTCACACACAACTGCCATTAAGTTTTTATCCTGCAGGTTAATGAAAGATAATTACACATTATCAGTGGGGATGAATGACAGCTGAGATTTCTGACAAATTATGGTTGTTACTGTGGAGAAGGTGTCACAAATAGATTTATAAATAAAATATTTGCAGAGAGAAAAACAAAACCCAGTGATAAAAGCAAAGACCAAAGATGTGATCATCTCAATGAGGAGTTCATTCGAACCAAAGAGTGATTTCTTTTTGATCCTTCTTGGATCAAAGGCTGGGGAAGCTAATGGAGAGGGACATGTATAAAAATATTAATGAATAAATTATGCACCTTTGACCAGGGGTTACTGACTATTCTGGGAATAAAGAGCCACTCTGCATCATCATTTCTGAACATGTCTTTCTGTTTTATGTTATGTTGTTCGCTTTTTATTTCAGTGTATTTGTGTTGTTGCTCAGAACATTAAATATTTCATGTTTCCCTCAACAATAAGAATTCACAATTGGTTAAGAAGAGTATTTTATGCCAAACCCTTGTTGCAGGCCCTCTCTTATATCTGCCATCGGTGTGGCATGAGCTTCAGATTTACTACATTTTTCTATTTTCTATCAGTTGCACCACAGTCCACATCTGTTGCAGCAGTCTGAGTGGGTCGCCTGCAGCAAACATTAGTGTTGCAATGACGTGCGGTGCATGTAATTCATTTGGAACTAGTGTTTCTAAAAAATGCTCAATTTTAGACTTTGGGATTTGCACCAATTTAGCCCACTGGGTGTTCAAATATAACATTTCTGTATCTGTTTAAAGGCTAACATGTAACATAGTGTCTTATTTCTACTTGTTATATGTCGTAAAGCTCTTTCTTTGTTTTACACTTGGCTGGATATTTTAGGGCGTTCTGAGATCAGCTGTCTCTTTGTAGTTGCCTGTGCCTTCTTGGTGAATGCATGTTCAAATCTCTTCATGGCCAGTTACCCACTATGACAAATAAACTGTACACCCAGACCACAGCAATCAAGTATAATAACACAACTCCATATCCACAACATGCCAAAGAACTGAAACCTCTAAATTTAAACCAAAACAAGTGCGTTAGTGGAACAAAATGCAAAATCTTCAACGACCTACCATGGCAACAAAGAAAGAAAAGCAAACACTGCCACACTCAGTGAAATGATCAGAGAAATACACGTGTACAGAAGCCACTTGCTCTGTTCAGAGAGTGCTACACTCGCTGCAGAAGATGTCAAGATGGTGCTCGATTGTGAGGGCGACAGGCAGGAATATGCGTTTGACCCGATGTAATGAATTCCAATAGATCTCTCATTTATGGAGGGATTTTGCTCGACTCGGTGCTTGAATAACCATTGATAATTACCCTATAGCCTTTTTTGAAGTGTGTCATTGTCTGTTGATAACACTGCCAAAACAAAATGCCTGACTGACTGACTGGCAGGAGATGCATCATTTTTAGTTCACTCACTTCCCTCAGTAAGAGCACCTTTCACGCAGAAGTTTCTCTTCCTTTTCAAAAAAGTTTAGCTGCTGTGGAAGAACGTTTTCTACCCAAGATAGCAATGAAATGGAGAGTGAAATGGAAACAACAGAGACGGAAATAGAGGGAGAGAGAGAGTTGGAGAGTGAAAGGTAACAAAGCTTGTCAGCTGGATTTAAACCTTCAGTACTGTGCCTTAGCCTGCCACCAGGAGGCCACACGTACTTCACACCGTACTAGATTTAAAATGACTTGTTTCGTCTGTCAAAACACACACACACACACACACACACACACACACACACACACACACACACACACACACACACACACACACACACACACACACACACACACACACACACACACACACACACACACACACACACACACACACACACACACACACACACACACACACACACACACACACACACACACACACACACACACACACAAAAGGGCTCTAGAGATTCTGCTCCAAAGGCGTAAGTGCCAAGTTCAACCTAGCGAGAGTTATTGTGACCTATCTAAGAGTGCCTTCTGGTGGACTGTGTGTGTGTGTGTGTGTGTGTGTGTGTGTGTGTGAGAGAGAGAGAGAGAGAGAGGGTGTCCGGCCTGTAAATTGCCTGTCTCAAGATACTTCCTGTGCATAGCTCATTCTGAGCGAGACACAGAGTGAGAGAAAGAGATGGAGAGAGTGTGTAAATGCTTTGAGTCGGAAAAACCCTAAATCATATTTAATGGGATTATTTATCCACATACTGTCATGAAACAATGTGTATGCATGCTGGGCCGTGTGTTGAAATGTGTGTTTTGCTGAGGGACAGGGTATATCATAGCATCTCCCGGCATATAATATTGCAGGCAGATGGGTGTGTGTCTTTTTTCGTGTGCAGATAAATAGAATGTATTGCTGTGCTGATAGGGAGCAGCGTTATCTTGATATAGCAGGCCGATTTTAAAGCTGTTTATGTTTCATGTAGACATTAGCCAGGTCACATGGTCCACCGCTGATGTGATGGATGCTACTTTTTAACGCAGCTACTGAATATGTTTTTATGAATATTATTTCTTTATCACAGATGGCTAAGCAGAGAAATCATTCCAGCATAGAGTGGGAGGATCTTACAGCTTTCATGGGTGTAAAAACCTGCAGTGAAACCCACCTAACCCTGCCTTAAGGAGCTGCTGACCCACCTCAAATCTTTCATCTGTGAGGGTTACACTCACAGATGACTGGTTTTTCACTACCTCATGGTTTAATTACTATCACAGAAGGCTTTTCAGTCCTGCTAAGATTAATAAACAGTGAAATTTGAGTTTCTGTTTGCCTTTAAAATGAAAAGATAGGGATATTTTGGTCAGTCAGACAATATGAATACTCATTATCAAACCTGCATATTTGTATAACCCCTTACTGGAGATGAAGCGAGTGGGTGAAGTACCCGGGCTCAGGCTCACAGTGTGTGAATATATTGTCAGCACCCAAGGCCACGGCCCCAAGGGAGATAATACAGTTTATTTACTGCTTATTCATGAACATCTCTGTGCTGTCTCTGTAGCCCACAGTGAGAGACCTGACTGTTCTAATTATTAGCTGCTGTGTTTAAAATGAAGCCGCCAGCATTTTCATTATTCACCATATTTATGCAAAACACCTTCACTCTGGGTGTGTGTCCACCCTCGTTTTATCCTTTTCTCATGACTACCTCATCCTCACTGCTGTCCGCCGTTTTCAACTCCTCTCCTCCCCTCTTTAGTCCATCCCCATCCCTCCACCTCCTCCTCCTTCTCCTCCTCCTCCTCCTCTGCTCTCTTTTCCACTCTCCAGCAGTGCTCTCTCTCAAAGTCTCGTTTACTCCCTACTCTGCTGTTCATTCCCTCTTCGGAAACCGGCTTCCTCCGGGGCAAAAAACTCTATAGCTCACTTTGTCTCCCTGTCCGCCTCCATCTATGCTCCCCTCCTTCCATCTTTCTTCTTTATCCTCTCTCTTTCAGCCCTTCTCACTCCTTTTTTTCATCTTCTCTCTCCCTCTGACAATAGGTTTCAGGACCCATCTATTGAAAATTCCCAACTACACCGCATGCCGCTCAGTGGCTTGCTCTCATCTTATCACCGTTGGTGTTTTGTCCTGGTTTTACTGAAGAAGTAGAGGAGGAGACATGGAGGTAAAGCTTAGTTTAGTTTATTGGATTAAGTTATCATCACAAGGGCCGGACACATATGGGATCTTTGAGGCCGATACTGATTTTAGAGGGGAATAATTCACAGATTACTGATAATAGCAGCTGATAAAGTTATTTTTTTGAGGGGGAATGAAAATAGAGCTTTTCTTTGATGATTGTGCAGAGATATCAATCTGTTAATGTGCTCATTATGCTGCTGTCCTACACAAATAACTTTATTTAAGAACATTTAACATTATTACGCACAACTTATATTACATTTGGATTTACTGAAATACATTGAAATTCAAGATTCAAGAAGCTTTATTTATCCTGAGGGAAATTATTGTGCAACAGTTTCGATACAAAGGTGGGAAAGGATCAGAGTAACAATAAGCTAACATAATCAAATAAAATAAAGCTAACATCAAATAAGTCAAACAATAACTAAGTGTGACAGAGTGCAATAGACATTGTGGTTAAACGTAGGTTTATACAATATACAACAATACGCACCGTGCAGTTTAGCAGCATATTGGAATAAAATAAGTACAAACTAAATAAGTGGTAAGGAACGATATAAACTGAATGTACAAGTAAAAGATTAATGAAAGCGATGAAATAAAATGTCTTTGAAAGAAAATTCAAAACTTTTATATTCAGTTACATTGCTTTAGGTGCTAGTAACTTAATCCCAACACATAAATCACTTTTGATGTTTAAAAGTCAGATAGTTTGGAGAAGCAAAACTCTTTCCAAGTCGGCACATACAGTGACCTCAACAGTCACAGCGACCTTAACTTGAAGAGATGTTGTGGATAAATTAGGCGGTCAAAATTCAAGATTACTTTATTTGTCCCAAGGGAAATTTGTCTTGGACATAAAGGCTGCCGGTATATACACAGACGTAAAGTGCATTCAATTATGTGCCACACAACCCCTCATTTCAGACCCGTCTAATGACCCAGATTCAGGAGATTCACTGATCAGTTTTCATTCACTGTTCGTACATATAAAATCGAAAAGTAACACATTGTTATTTGTGTGCAATCGACGTATTTATTGCAGCAGAAATTACATCCAAAGCACTGAGATGACGTAGTAAAAGGCCGCTAAACTCCAAACCACCAAACTACAACTATTTTTTTTATTCCTATCACCTTTTGTTCCTTGCATTAATACTTAATTAATACTTAATTTATATTTTGATGAATATCAACAAATATGAAGAGAAAAAATTGCATAAATAACATACTCAATTTGATTTGTTTTGGCATTTGAAAGAGAGAGTGAAATGAGAGATCATCTGAGATAGACAAAGGCAGAAAAAGACAACTAGAAAAAGATAGAGGAAGAGGCCAAAAAAACACAGAGTCTAAATGGAAAATAAAAATAGTAAATAGAAAGAGAAGGTGCTGAAGGGGATGCAAAAAAAACATGCAAAAAAACCTTCTAAATAATCTACAGATGCCACTTAACACCTAACAGCAGCCAGAAACAGTGGGCCTTTATAAACAGATTCAGAGATAATTGACCTCAACACTATTCTGAGTGAGAGGAGAGAGATGGAGTGAAGCGGAGAGAAACTGAAGCAGAGACCGCAGCATGGTGTGAACTGTCATAGAGAGTAAGTGGGAGGTAGTGTTGTCACAGTGTATAATGGTGTTGCTATCATTATCACCGGCTGGAAGAACAAAGAACAGAAAGCTGTGTGTGTTTGTGTGTGTGTGAATGGGTTAGTGAGGGGGAGAAAGTCAGTTCACAGGTCAAAAGAGCAGCAAAGTGTGTGTGTGTGTGTGTGTGTGTGTGTGTGTGTGTGTGTGTGTGTGTGTGTGTGTGTGTGTGTGTGTGTGTGTGTGTGTGTGAGCATGCGACAGAGGCTGTGTTTATTTCTCCAGGTGTGGAAAGGATGTGGAGAACTTTACCTGTGTTTGTGAGAGGTTTCCATCTTAAGGGAACAGCTGCTGATGGAGGCAGCTGGTGCACGAACCACGCAGGCACAGATCTGCCTTCGATCTGATAATATCGAAATGTTATTGACTGAGTTAAACCCATTTTTCTTGACATTTATCTGCATTTGGAGTTGTTTTTTCCTCATCTCCATGTGTGCAACAACAAAAGTGCTGTAATTTTTATAGCAATGCCTCAGATTCCTGCACTCGTACTTTAAGGGATTACAGTGCTTAACTTTAAATGGCAAAACAAGAAGCACATTTCACTGTGGATTATGTTTTACAACTACAGTAAAACCTCAAAAATATCACATCAAATGGATCAAATATGGGATAAAAGTGACAAGCACATTAGTACATCACTGCCACTTATATGCTACTGCACCATTGTGTAACAGGAGTGCACTTACTCCTCTCTAAATATATTTGTTCCATTTCTGAGTGGCTGAGACAGAGTCAGGGGCGGGTTAATGTTCAACTTACTACAGGGCTGTTGTACGGCTTGTTGTGCATGATTTATTTTTTGTGATATTATTTTCTGCTCTAAATCTGGATGATGCACTAAGCCAATTCCAGTTTAGATGGCGTGTGTGTCCATGTTTTTGTCGAATCAGATTATCAGGGATAGCCACCGCACCATACTGCAGAGGAAGTGTATCCTGAGGATAGGTTAAAAATAGTAAAAAGTGAGATTTCCATGTCTTTTTTTTATTATTAATATTATAGGTACAGGTCGGACTGCCATATAAATGTCGTAAAAGTATCAAATCACTTAATCAGCAGAGAAATGCACGTGTCTTTAAATGAGCCGTCTGGACTTTTGTACGATTGTGATGTCACGACGATCCTATGTGTAGGTGGAACGTGTCACTAGAGTGATGGTGCAGAGATGCAGAGAGCGCAGAAGTGGACAACCCAGAAACGTTGAGCAGACTGAGCTAGATGTCATCTAAAATGTTATTACATTATACGACACTGTTGACGAAAATGACTAAAACAAAGAGATGAGCCACAGCTTGATATCATTACCATGAACATATTGTTTATTTTGAGTCACATTCACCATCCTACTGCAGTAAATAAATACTCACTAGTGCGCCAAATGTGAATTCATCCACTTCCAAAAATAGTCCCCAACAAATCGACTTTTGACTCGATTTCGAGAGTGATGTTTGCTAAAAACTACAACGTTTTTATTTAAAAAAATTAATATAATAACATAATAAACACATGAGCTTGGAGCCGCAGACAGGTTCAAAAGGTCAGAAAGGTATTGAGAAATGGAGAAACGCGTTGGTCTTTACTCAAAGTTGTTGGTGAAAAAATACAGATAAACGCCAGCCTTGTTGTCCTTTTAATCATCTGCCACATCAGCTAATTGATGAGGAGTCTGAGTAGAAATTAGTTGCAAAAATAAAGCCAACACACACCAGGAGGGGTGGGGGGTTTACAGCCGAGTGCCTTCCTTCAGATCTTGCTGATTATCCCCGTCTGTCGCTTCCCTCATCTCGCTCCCTTTCTGCCCCTCCCTCTCATGCTAAATGGAAGCTGTGTGTTTCTGTGTTAGAAAGCTAGTCACATCCCTCTCACTCTTCTTTTTAGCCCCTCTTCGAGTCTCTCCCTCTCTCCTTTTTTATTTCCCACCTCTACCTTTCTATCTATCTATCCTTGACACCCTCTCGTTCTGTCTTTTTTCCTCTCCCACTCTGCTCCCTCCAGCCTTCGCTCTGTCCACGCCGACACCCTCGACTGAGTCTGCCGGAGTCACGGCCTTCAGAGCCTGACAAGAATTCAGCGCCTGCGTCCGTGTGTGCGCGCACAAGTGTGTATCTGTGTGTGTATCTGTCTGTGTGTGAATCTGTGTCTTCAAGCATAGATGAAATATGAGCTGTTAAATATGAATGTGGGGTTATGTTCCCGATGCCATGTAGTCTCGTCGCTCATGCATTGAGAAGTAGTAAAAAAAAAAAAATAACATGCACATATAAACACACGTATGGCGATCAGTGTGTATGACAAGGAACTGTTGAGCTTCTGTGGAATTATTCTGCATCACATTTGCTATCCATTTGTCTTTGATACTTGACACACACACACACACACACACACACACACACACACACACACACACACACACACACACACACACACACACACACACACACACACACACACACACACACACACACACACACACACACACACACACACACACACACACACACACACACACACACACACACACACACACACACACACACACACACACAGGCCCTGGATTCAGGCTTCACTGACTTTAAACCTTGCTCAGGCTGACAGTAATTTCTGCCTCCAAATTACATTCCAATGGCTTCATAAATCTGCTGCCTCCTCCTCCGCCTCTTTTCTTTCTCCCGTCTTCCTGCCTCTGCTTCTCTATCTCCCCCTCTTCTCTGCCGTCCCCCCCTCTCCTTCCTCTCTCCTTTTTACACGAGCATCACTTCATTTTTCCTTTATAAACCTCCACCACCCTCCTTCCCTCTCCGCCTGCATCCCTCTTTCTCCCTTGCTCTCCTTCCCCCCTATCACTTGTTTTCTTGTTTCCTCCGCACTTCTCCTCTCTGGCGCTCGCTCAGTAAATGAGAAACAGGGAGGCAGAGATGGGGAGGTTACGTGTGCGGGGTAGTTAAACAGTCGCACACACACACATAAATCCACAAAGATACATATGTACTCTTACACTTACCCACACACACTCACAGATGTGCTCAGACAGATAAATGTGTAAATACACACAACATGGGAACACATGCAGTCAAACATCATAAACAACACATTACACTTTGATTGAAAGACAAGCATTTGTGCAGCCATGTATTTGCTGTGTATCTAAAGTGACTTGCGGGCATATGCGTGCAAACAGACACACAGCTGCATGCGTTCACACATGCACACACACGGCTGTTTTAATGAGAGTGTTCATTTTACAGATAGTGCCTCTAGGTGAAATAATTGCCAATGTTGGGCCCTGATGGCTGGTCCAAGTGTTCTCAGGCCAGTTGTCTTTATGGGCCAAGGCGGGCCACGAACACACCCTCCATCTCCCTCACTGCCGCTTTAACTGCTGCTCTGCTGCAGCCGACGCACACACACGCGCCAGGAAGACACAGGCATAATATGCAAAAGCACACAATGTAGACACCAACTTAAGCATTAACACAAAACACATACACACACACGCCGAAGCAGAGGCCAGCAGAGAACAATAGGGCCGTCTGACAATGGGGCTCAGAGGAATTCTCTCCTCCATATTAATATTCAGCAGAGTGGATGTAGAGAGAGTGTGTCAGCAGGGACGCATGCTCATCAACCTCCCTAACACTGGGGTTAGGCAGCCACATGATTACAAAGTACTCAGACTTTGGTCCCCAGCCCCATAACTATTAATCCCTAGCTCCTACTCCCTCACTTCCTATCTCCTTGCTCCCTACAGTGCACAGAGCGAGCACGCTGCCAAGTATCACAGCTGTCACTTTTCTTTGCTTTCCATTTTCCAAATTATTCTGAACAGCCTGATGGAGCAAAGGGTGGATGGAAATGTAGATTTAATATTGTCAATTTTCTGCTGCTACCCACAATGTTTCAAATTTGTGAAAATGCAGCTAGAAGGTCATCTGGAGGAGAAATCGCAATAACAAAAGATTTCCTTGTGATTTTGATTAAAAACACCAGAGTATGCACTCTATTTTTAATTAAACCCAAGGCGATGTAGACGTTTTTTAGTCCTATTCCCATAATTTCCTGTTGTAGTACATATTTTTAGTTTTCGTATGGCTTTTATATTTAATTTTGAATGTGTAAGCTTCTGGTCACCAAATTTTCCCAAGTGGATGAATACATTTTCTATCTATCTCTACGTATGCAAGTAGACACACCTGCAGTACCAGACTCTCTCCATCTGTAAATACGACAAGCAAGGTGACCTCTCACAATGTACACATGTTCCCTCCATCTGCAACTCTGAACATGAAACGCTTACAGCACACATTCACGCATCTGTACACTTTTCTGTTGCATAAAAAGTGTCCAACACGTGTTGGTACTATACTAGCGCCTTTAGTAGCCCTGAGTTCAGCTGCAGATGCATTATCTTTATACATTTTGATTATTGTATATTCCTCAATATTTCTTCAGCTATATTATCACAAGCTTTGTTCCACAAAGCAAAGAAAAGTATGCTAATATATGATCGTTACAGTACAAAGCAAAGAGGAAAACAAAACAGCAAGAGCATTTGGACTGCACAGTGAAAGTCACATACTGCAGCTCTGTCATTGACTGGCTCACAAGAGCAGAGTGATTTCTGTCGCCCCGAGGGATGAGACGTTCTCTGTGTGCTCTCTGTTATGCAGAAGAAAAACAAGTACAACAGAAAAGATGCACAGTGAAGAGTCAGTCAGCAATGTTTTTGACCTCAACACTAAATGGGTCACCTGCCCAAAGTGAGGGAACTGCTCTCTTTATTACTGCCTCTGCTCCTCACTAGTGGTGCGAGAGTTATGACACAGTACAATGTGATAAGAAGAGATAACACGCAGCAATTGTTTTGTATGGAAAAAATATAACACAGTTATACCACTTCAAAAGGAAAAGGCTGAGATATTTTACGTTTTATTACTGCACAACTCTTACATGAGTCACGTATTGACTCCTTTTCTGCATCCCCTTACAGTTTGACATCACAAGAGGCTTTCAGAGTGTGAGGCGGGTCTCCCCAGAGGGGCTGCAAACTGTTCCAGTGGAGGCTCAGTGAAAAAACATTACATTACTTATCACATTGTATGTGATTTGTGAAAAGAGACAGTTCAGCTAAACAGTAGTTTGGGGGAATTCAACAGTCAGAAACTAACTAACCTTTTTTATGTATTTGGTGCAGTTTGAAGTTATGCAAAAAGCAATATTAGGCTGTCTAAACTCAATTGTTGAGTGTGATTAATTGACATAAACAATATAATAATCCCAAGGGCATCCAGAAATTGAGCAAAACCAAGCAAACTATACTAAACCAAGAGAATGGTTGGGGTCTTTTGTGAAGGGAGGCCCACAGTCCTGAAAACCCACTGCTGTAGTTCCTTTCCAAGTGTTTTTCTTAATGTACTTACGTTACAAGAGAACAGTTTCTCATTTGAATGTGGTTCCACTTTGTAAGGATACGAGACATTAATTAAAGAAATTTCAATGCAGAAACAAAATAAATGGACTGTGACCTGAACACCTGCTGGTTTAACCAGCTGGGATTTAAGTGGACGTCAGCACTTGGCAGTTTTTATGTTTTGAAAAATGACACTCCATAATGTCTATTCTAGGGCCGCAACTGATGATTACTTTCATCATCGTTGAATCAGTCGCATTTTATTAATTGATCTAATGATAAAAAAAGACACATACCTATCATAGTTTCCTAAAGTTTAAATTTAAACAGCTTGTTTTGTCCAAAACACAAAGATAGTCAATTTGCAATCATAGAAGATCAATATTAGCATTTTAAAAGCTGGAACCAGTTGATGAGACTAAAATCACTAAGTAATTATCAAAGTTGTTGCCAATTAAAGCAATTCTTACCTTTCTTGCATGTCTCACAGCGCTCTCCTCCAAAGTCCCACCCTCTTCCCCCTGCCTGACCTCTGACGCTCCCTCCTTTCCCGACACATGCGGTTAGAGAGAAATGCTGCGCTCCAGTGTCAAGGGAATTCCTAAGTTTCGGACCTAAACTGAGCAAAGTGCACTGGAATACCTGTCAAAGTGGAACCTCCTACTAGCGAATTCGGGGAAAATCAACCAACTCAAATTCTGTAGTAGGAGGTTCCAATTTGTCAGGCATTCAAGTGCACTTTGCCCAGTTAGAGGTCCTAAACTTCCCATGGCACTTGAACGCAGCATGAGCAGCGTAAGTGAAACAGAGCGATGGATGACAGGCACGAAGCTCGACAAATATTTTTGTTCAGAGCGAATAAAATGATTGGTCAGACTTTTATCAGAAATATATGAGAATTGAATATTTTTGAGTTTAAACACCAGGTGGATTTCTTTTACATTTTAGTGCGCCATACACTTATTAGGAGCATTTTAAGATTGCAAAAGAAAAGTGTAAAAATGCCAGAAAGGTACGAATTGCTTTAATTTTGTCACTCTACTAATGGATTATTACTAAATGTTTTAGCTCGTCATCTTTTCTATTTATCCTAAATACATATGACTTCCATGGAAAACCACAACTCAATATCTTTAACATTTTTTTTTATGTTAGAGACTAAATGCAACTTCATATCACGCAGCTGCTGACCTCATATTGATTTAACTTTAACTTCACCTGACTTAGAAGTCAAGTGCTTCTCTATGCTGTCTGAATTTTCTAGGACACTTGAGTGCCACATTTTATAGATTTCTAATGAGTATGCCTTTTCAAAAGCTGCACCAATTACACTAAAAGAGAAATTAATAAACAAGGAAATAAATCAAAGAGCACTCAAAACTCTTTTTGAACCAGTGGAAGACAGCTGGCTCCATATCAAGGTGTATCCATTCACCTCAAAGCGGCTTTGTGAAATCTCTTTCTTTGAGGGTTAACTGGTATATTTCAGAAATAAGATAAATGTTGGCAATTAATAAGGAGATACTTTACTTGAAAAAATGTGTTCAACAATGTATTGAAACACTGTTATGACAATCAGAAGTCGGTAACTTTCTGTAACCTTCCTCAAACTTAAACAAACATACTTTTCTCTTAAATGACTAGTGTCTAGCTTTCCCCTCCTAACTTCGGCTCTGATACATGCTCCCTATTTCCTCCATCTCCTCATCACACTCCCCCCAGCCAGGCTTCTAGAAATCCATCACAAAAACTTTTAAGGACAGCCTCAACATTATACAGAGAGAGAGCTTCACATATTGATGTCTAATGGGCAATGGCAGTGAGCTGTAGAAATGCTGCCGAGGTTCAATATTCACATCTTGTCCAATGCAGGCAGACATTTCGCCTGCGGTAGGCAAAGATAAGTGCAGAGTGTATGGGTAGTTTTGGATCAGACATTGCAGCCAATTAAGGGGACTTGTTTTAAAACGACAGTTACTGTCATTAAAGGTGACGTCTGCTTTTAATACATGACTGATGACGTCCAATTAAAAGTCTTCATTTGAATTACGATTCGACTTCAAAGCCACTTAAAAGCCTTGCCCTCCAGAACACTAACATAAGAGGATTAAATTATTTTTGAAGTATTACACATCAATCAATGAATCACAAAGGATTGGAGTAAAACTGGTATAGGATTTTATAATGTTCGTACAGCACCAAACATGAGGCTCTGTATACATCTAGACTGTCCTTGAACAGGCCATTATCTCGTTTCTCCTTAAATGCCAATCACAAAGTCGATGCATTTTGCAAACAACGCCTATTTAGCATTCTCTCCCATCTCAAGCTGTTTTCATTACGCATGTTTGCCGCACTCTGCACATATAAATCAGTTTACTATGCCACAAATCTGGAGCTGTATTATAAAAGGAACAATTTATCTGGCCACACACGGTCCAACTTGAGCCCACAACCACCTAAATTGCACACCCAATTAAACACACACCTTTTCCATTTGTTGAAACAGAAACAAAACACCAAACCTGGAATGGAAATGCACACAGTCACCCCGAGTTTAGGATGTATGGTGCACGATTTCTGTAAGACTTTAAATACCTAGACACAAGGCTGTTGACCAACTTCTTCTAGGCTGCAGTATGTGTCCTTTGAAAATGAAAATTAGGACGGCTTTATTTGTCTCTATTTGTGTTTAAGCAAACTGCATGATAATTTCCCAGTTGGCTATGTAGTCTAGTTACTCTGGGATGAAGTGAGCAGACGAATGTGAGCAGCGGAGCAGTTAATGGCCTTGATGAATCTGTCTCTGTACACTCAGTATGCCTGATGAAAACCTTATATTTCTAAAGCCAGTGTTCACTGGGGGGTTTGATTCTGCACACAAGATACAGGCACTTAACGTGTGGTGGTTAATGAAAGCTCAAAAGCTTTGTGTGAAGAAAAAAAACAGATATAAACCATGGAGTTACCTTAATGGGAGGTTTGTGTCCGTAGGGAGCTTAGTGTTGCGCATATGCAGTGTTGACCTTCAGAAAGTATTTTCACGAGGTACTTAATTTTAAAACGTATAACCGTTCTGATGGGAATAATTATTTAGCCCGTACCTTTTAGTCTTCCATATTGTGCCAATGTTGAAATCCAAAAGTACATCTTGACGTATAAAAAAAAAAAGACAGGAAATCATTTATTTTATGCCACCATAAAACACCTTGATTTTAATCGATTTTAGCAATAAAGACATGCAAGCTGCTGTGCCAATATTTGTATATTTTTTGCAGTGGTGTTAAAGTTGTAAGCTAATCTGCATAACAGATATCAGCAAGGAACTATTCAGGCAATATTGTATTTTTTTAGCAAATGAAGCCTGATTGTTGTGCACTTCGGTTTCATTTCCTTCATGTGTGGTTTATTTTCCACTTCCTACGTTTCTCAGACTTTGTTATTCTGTGAATGATAATTCTAATACTACACATATCTGCTGTCTCCTCCCAGGGTGGTGCTCACTAACACTCAACACTCCAGCTGTCCTGCTGAAAAACCAGTGAAGTCTACCTTGAGGATACAAGACGCTCCTATATTTCTGCTAACCTGTTGGGAAACAGTTCACCCTGAGCCACGTGACAGGCCATTACAGCGCCGCTCAGAGCAGACCACATACAGTACACGCGGTCATCATGTTCTGCTGCCTCTGAAGAGCATCTGTGTGAACTGAAAGGGAAGCGATCAAACATTTAACAGAGGAAACTGAGAGGGAAAGAGAAAGAAGCCTTTGAAGTCTTACGGCTTGTCGTCTTACAAACTGTCCATCACAGTCTCAAAACTACTCATTATCATAGCTGAACAGTGAAACTCATGTTGTAATAATTGTTATAATATAACTAAACATCATAAGGACTCTTCTGGATTTTTCTGAGTGGTGGAAATCCCACTTATTCTCTCCTTCCTGCTCACTTATTAAAACCACTACCTGGTTATTCAGAGCAAGTGTAGCACGACACTATTATTTTTGCATGAGCCACTGCTTGCACGAGTATCCAGGATTGCTTTTGACTTCGAAGAAGGACCCTTGAGCCCTCAACCATCTTCTGACTGTCTGCCCAACTGTAGCATTTTGGGTGTGGAGCGGTGGTTTCAGAATTAGGCCTCTGGACGCTGAATGAAGATGACTTGAGTTGGCAGGCCTAAAAGCCCCTTGCCCCAGAGAGAGAGAGAGAGCAAGAGAGAGAGAGAGAGAGCTTGGCAGTAAGACATATACACAACACACAAATGTGGGTGCCGAGACGGCTTTGAGCAATGCTGGTGTTGCTGCTCGCTGAGCCCTGGAGTACAGGCTATCATCATCCCTATCATCATTCACCCAAGCTGTGGAAGATTCAACGGCCCTGAGGAGCAAGGCTACACTTGTGAACGATTCAAAGAAGACTAACACACAAAGATCCAAAGCTACGTCCTCAGTCACACAGACACACTAATACTCATCTCCACAAATCTTTGATACAGGAAAAACCAAGCTGCGGCAGACGTGAAAAGCACAGAGACCGAGCAGGTTAGCTAACCCTCTGCAATCACACCCCGGGTCGATCAGACCTTACATAGACACGTTCTTCCTGCATTCACCGCGATGAAGAACACCACACTTACATCTTGCTTTCAGCTACATGTGAGGAGAAAAAAAAACACACACACTGGCACTGTGTTCACACAAAGGCTTTGATTTTAGAACATGATTGAAAAGTAAGGAGGGAGGGGGACGCCGCAGAGAGAAGGAAGGCAAAATGCTGAGGCCGAGAGGGAGTGAGAAAGAGATGGTGGGGAAAAATAAGAGGTGGGGGGTCTGCTGCATCTAAATGAAAAAAAGAGAAACTAAGTCGCCATGAGTGAGAGAGAGAGAGCAAGAGAGAGAGAGAGAGAGAGAGAGAGAGAGAGAGAGAGAGAGAGAGAGAGAGAGAGGAGGTATGGGCAGGAGGACTACCAGGGCTGATTGATCCAATCTCAGTGTGTAGGAATTAACGGACAACTGTAGAGGAAACAATAAAAGAGGATTAGAAATAGAAAAAGAGACAGAGGAGGAGAGGAGGAGGTTGACTGCATGGACACTTCTGTAAACAAACCTGAGAGGGGATATAATGAAAGATTATGAAGGGGAGGTTGCGGTGGTCGGCGGACGTGCGACGTAGATGGCATGAAAGATAAAGATGCCAAGAGAGGAGAGCGCCGTAAGGGAGAGCGACAGTTGGAGGGAGTGAAGAAAAAACGAGGCAGGGAGGAGATAAGACAGAAAATCAGGATCATTAAGAGGATGTGTCGATAGGAAACCTTGGCATGCAGGCAAACACACAAACAGGTTTGTGCCAAGACGATATTTATGAAAGGGAAGTGGGGATAGTGTGGCACCGAAGCATATGCTAGTTGATATTCATAGAGCATTCCCAATATGGTCTCAGCTCATACCTTGACTATCCCTCTTGTGCATGTGTTCCTCTCCCTGACGTTCTCTATCGTTTCAAATGCTGGAAATGCTTAGAAATAGTCAGATTTAAGCTAAAAAAAATGCCATTAAGAAAAGAGAAAAACAAAGTCTATGTCCATGCTGTACTGCGCGGCACACACTCTTTTTCACCCGTACATATCAAACACTGCCTGTTTCGAGCTGAGACGGGAGCTGGTAGTTTATACACATCTCACAAACCCACACATACTCACACACACACACACAAAGCACAAACAAGCATGAACAGGTACACAAATGCAGCTATTTTTTACACCTATCTTACAGAAAAAACAAACCCAAACATTCTGCTTTTTGCAGTAAACTCAGCTGATACCGACTTGAGTCTTCACTGCCAGCAACTCATTTCCCCTTCCCTCCTCTGACTGACTGTCCAACTCTCCATCTGTCTCCTCGCCTCCATCCCTCCCCTCCTCCCCTCCACCCCCCTCCCACCGTCTCTTCTATTGTTACCATCTCTTCTTTGCTTTGCATGGATTTTGACTGCAGCCAAGGGGCAATTTTGCATCCAGTACTGACTTCACATACGAATACACAAACACATGCATGCATGCACAGAAGGGGAGGGGGTGGGGGTGTGGGGGGCTTGCCTTTAGAGGATTTGTTTATCAAATGTGCTGTCAAATCTTGTCAGGGATTTCATGTCAGGGTACATTTTCCAGCCCTAGGCTACCCAAAAGAAAAAAGAATTCAAACAAGAGTACACCACAACGTAATTTCCACAACTTTCCCTACTGTATATTATTCATATTCTGTAAATAGTGTGCTGTGCATGTGAGTACACAGAGATCATTTTATCTGAATTGTAAATTTGTTATTGATGTTGGTGTAAGGGATTCGCTAGGAGACAAGTCATAAAACATCGACAGAGAACTATATTAATGTTGCAGAAAAATGCTTCTCTGTAAAACATCCCACTAAAACATTTCTGGGGATTTCAAGACCACTTTCCTGAATAATTTATAGAAATTTCACGAACAATAACAACCAAGAGATAACATGCATTATACATATCAGCTTGTACCGCGACTCTGTTCCGTATGTGAATGCGTTGTGTTTGGTATGTTTGCTTATTTGTGTTTGTATTTCTCTGTGTGTGTTCTGGTCACGACCTCAATGAATATACAGTCAGGAGCCTGTAAAAGGCTTTTCTGTTTCTTCATTTACATGTATTCTCTTTGTAATTTAATTTCAGGGAAATTACTAAGAGATATAGGGTCAGATATAGTGCAGTCACAACAAGTTTACCACTTCTGGTGTCTTCAAACAATCACCAGCATTGTGGGCAATTAATCAGATTTCCTTCTCCCCAATTGCTCCTCTATTTTAGTTTCATGTCACTCACTGCATTTCAGTTAATCTGCCCAAAAAGATTTCTTCCTCTTATTTTCCCTCCCTGCAACTGTCACTGTCCAATTTTCTCCATCTTTGTCATCCTTTTGCTTTCTCTGATTCTCGTAATCTTCCTCGCCAGCTCACTCAACCCTTCATCACACTCTCTGCCTCTAAATGGCCATTTGTCTTCTGCTCGGTCGCTCTGACCCAAATAATACTTGATAGCTTCTAAAAGTATGTCTGACTGTTCAATACCCAACTCTTCTCCATGTTAAGTTTTTAACACCCCCCCCCCCTTATTTTTGACAGCAGGTAGAAAATACAGCACATAAGTTAAGCAATTTTAGAAAAAAAGGTTAACTTTGTGGTTGTCCAGCATCTTCATCTTAAACTTGTCCTTTTGCAAACAACTCTTTGTACTGAGGCAGCCACTAACGACTATTTATCTATCGATTAATGTATTGATTATTTTAGCGATTAGTCAATTAATGGTTCATTTTCCTTCAAAAATTCTAATTTACAGTATTTCATTGATAATGCAGAGACGAAATGTGAACAAATTTCTACATTTTAAAATGTTTTAAACTGACAACTGCCACAAGATAAAAATAACCAAAGGAGGGCTGTTGATTATTATGGACACGCTCTGCTGCTCTGTAGCAGGCATGCAGCGGCAGTCTTTCCCCATGTACTTCGGCCATCCCTACACTCAGTGAATAACAAGAGCACAGAATATGAATGACTGTGACAGACTTAAGCAACGGCGCTCATCCGCACAGCCATTGCAAAATTAATATATGACAAAAACTGACAGCAATCAATTAAAGCATTTTAGAAGAGTAAAAAAGATCTGTTGATCAAGATATTGAGGCATTTCAGCGAGTAATCGACAAGTAATCATAGCAGCCCTCCTTTCTACTTTCTCTTTTGAATGTAATAAGTTACTTTGGTTTTAAAATAAGTGAGTTACAGCCTTTGAACTTGTTTTAATCCATTTTCCCATTTTTGCTCTTTTTCAATCAGGAGCTGTGCACCAACATGGCAGCTGAGAGTCTTGCTGAGCTCCGCGATTGGCTCTTTCTGCTCCTGCTATGCCTCACCTTATTGGCTGAGGTTCTGGAACTGGCGGCAGCGGCAATTGCCATGGAGACGGGCGAGGGTGATGATGGCATTGTTTGTCCCTCAGTGTGCCGCTGTGATGAGGGTTTTGTCTACTGCAACGACCGTGGCCTCAGTATAATTCCTCCACTACCATTAATGGCTGCCATCCTCTACTTGCAGAGCAACCGGCTGAGTAATGCTGGCCTGCCTCCCTCACTGGAACGCAGCAGTTCCATAAGAGTGATTTACCTGTATGCCAACCAGTTGGATGAATTCCCTATACACCTCCCGCCTTCGTTACGGGAGCTACATTTGCAGGATAATAATATACGAACGTTACCGAGATCAGCTCTGGCAAAGTTACCATTACTAGAACGTTTGCACCTGGATGATAACTCTATATCCACAGTTAGCATCCAAGAGCGAGCTTTTTCTGGGACTCCACGGCTACGACTGCTGTTTCTGTCTCGAAACCACCTTTCTAGCATTCCTGCAGGCTTGCCAGCATCCTTGGAAGAGTTGCGACTGGACGACAATAGAATCAGCACCATTCCCACACATGCCTTCCGTGGGCTCTCCTCGCTGCGACGCTTGGTCCTCGATGGAAACCTGTTGGCCAATACACGCATTGCAGATGACACCTTTTCCCGTCTTTCCAACCTGACTGAGCTGTCCCTGGTTAGGAATGCCCTGCAGTCCCCGCCGGTCTACCTACCTTCGGCTCACCTAGTGCGACTCCATTTGCAAGACAACGGAATGACTCACGTACCACGTGGGGCATTGGATGGGATGCGCCGGCTACAGAGGCTGGACCTGTCAGGAAACAATCTAACCACTCTCCCGCGAGGACTTCTGAAGGACACAGAAAGCCTGGAGCTGCTACTGCTGCGAGGGAACCCCTGGTACTGTGGCTGCAACCTTCGCTGGCTCCACGCATGGCTGCACACCCGGGGGGCAGCAGTGACAGTCAGGGGTCTGACCTGTCAGGGGCCCGAGCCTGTAAGGGGCCAAGCCCTCAGAGAACTAACCTCCCTGATGGAACAGTGTGAAGGCCCCCCTGCTGGTCCCAGTACTGGAATGGGGGTGAACCCAGCAGAAAAAGATGGAGGTGGTGAAGATGGTGTTGGAGGGGGCCAAGCAGTGGCTTCAGTTCCCCATGGCAGCACCACCACTACCTCTCTGCTGGTCCCAACACAAGGTTCCCTCTTCACCCTGAGAGCCAAGCGGCCGGGCCTTGTTATGCCTCTGCCGCCTGGTGAAGGTGGACAGGTATCTGGAGAGGCCCTGGAGCTGACTGTAAAACCTCTCTCTTCAGACAGTGTATTGGTGAGTTGGCTGTGCCCAGACCCGGCACCCTCCTTCCGCCTGTCGTGGTTGAGGTTGGGTAGTAGCGCAGCTCTTGGTTCCATAACAGAGACTCTGGTACCTGGAGAGAGGAGGCAGTACCTCCTGACCCAGCTTACCCCACGCTCCCATTACCTCATCTGTCTGCTGCCACTGCGTCAGGAATCTTCCTTTAGGGGTTCCAGCATGGGTTCATCTCAAGTTAGCAGCATGGACACGGACAGTAAAGACTCGGCTCCGGCCTGCGCTCAGATAGAGACTGGAGAGGCTCTGGTCAACGCGGGAGGGGATGGGTCAGATAAAGAGGGACAGGACTCAGAACTAACAGCCTTGCCGTTGGCCGGGATTATAGGGGGTGCCACAGCATTAGTCAGCCTGCTGTTAATCTTTGGCATCTTCTGCTGGTATGGACAGAGAACAGGGTATGTGTCCGGGGACTCATACAGCAGGGGCCGAAGCGGAAAACATTATGATGACTATGTAGAGTCAGGCACCAAGAAAGACACTTCTATCTTAGAGATCAGAGCCCCTCCTGCAGGCTTTCAGATGACTGCTATGGCCCATCAGCCCCTGCAGCCTAAACTGGAGGATGTCACCTACATCCACACCATTTTCCCGTCTTCTTCCTCTCCCTCCCAAGCTAACGGGACCTACCGAAGCAGCCATGGAGCCGGCAGCCTCAATGGCACTATCCTCAGCCAAACCAGCCACCATCATGTCACTTATGGTACCAACCGTGGCTACAGAGAGGGTGGCATCCCTGACATAGATTATGCCTACACGTGATTACAAAGGGACACACTCCCTGAGCCATGAACGCCAGGTGCCATTTCTATAATGAAGACCCCTTGGCTGGTGGCCATTTTGTCCTTGGTTTCCAAAGTACCCTCTGTGCCTCTGCTGGTTCTATTCTGATTGGTTTGCTAAGTAGAAAAGACTGATTTCATCTATGTTGATTGGACATTGCTATTGAGTGACAGAAGTAACAGTCCTACTATACTCTACTACTGTATACTACATTATACAGTAGGTGCTTCTTTCAGCGCTACTTATAGTTATAAATTGTTACGTTTTCTCTTTTGGATATCTCAGTGTCTTTTGAACCTACTGTTCTTCTCAGCTCATACACAGTAACTTATTTGAGGATGATATACTAGGCTTAGCTGATTTAGTTGGAGATATATTTATAATATGAGGAAAAGGCACTTGATGTGTATAGAGATAGCTCTCATATCTTTCTACCAACTGTAAGCTCTGTGCTGTATAGATAAAAGGGATGACAGAGGGAGAAATCAATGGTTGTTATAGCCCACAGATGACAATGCATCATGGTTGACATGAAAAGATGTGTTCCTAGCCCCCTCTTTTTCCTCTAGTTTACTCCCCTTCTTTTTAATTTTTCCTCCTTTCAGCCTCTTTTTTTGGCAGAGGCTCTTTCCTTTTATTTCTCTCGTGTCTTTTGTGGTGCCGTGAGCAGAGGACGACTTTGTTCTCGCCAAGGGAGCTGACAGCAGTGATAACAGTTCTGACAGAGACGGGAGACACAAACCACAGCATGGGGAGACTAATGAGAGGGAGAGAGAGAGAGAGAGAGAGAGAGAGAGAGAGAGTGTGTGGCGGGGGGGTGATAGATAGATGGATGGTTCGAACAGAAAATAAGACAAGGAGAGAGAGAGGGGTGCTTTTTGGGGAAGGAGGCACAGAGAGGTGCATTGGTTTAAGGAAGCGAGCGGAGACAGAAAATGAGTGAAAAAAGGGTGTGTGACAAAACTAGCAGCGGGAAGTAAAAAAGCAGACAAAAGGAAAAGATCTGGATCGAGAAGGCGGGTGGGGTAAAGAAGAGGGGTGACAACTGGCATAATGTGACATCATCCAAAAAAATCCCCTAATGTACCCCCTAATCCCCTAATGCACTCAGCAAATACCTAACTGCACATTTCTCTGATATTCACTTGATATTTTTGGGCAGTTTTCCCCTTATGCGCCACGTATGTTCATCATACAGTAACACAGACTCATTCACACACCGGTGTTTGTAGGACAAACTGAAGAAGAGAGGCACAGCAAGACAATCAAAGATTACATGATAAAGAAGTAAAATGATTGCTAAGATCCCTGGACAAATTAGTTGTTTGAGAAGAACGCTTTTGAAATATCTCCCTCTCAGAATTAAGAAAAAGTACTGCATGTACCCAATTTCTATTGTGGTCTGGTCTCATTATTAAATTACTTTTGCAAATGAAGTGAAAGAAATCTAATCATACATCTTATAATAGTAACACATTATCATACAGAGCCTGGTTAAACCTTCTTAACTGAAAATATATTTTAGCAGCTAATCATTTTTTGGTGGCAGCCGGTCTAATTATTCTTTGCTAATATTCACTCGTAAAGATCTGTCTTTCCATTTTTATTAAAAAAAAGTTGTAATTGTAACTGTTATATTGGTATTTAAAGTTCAAAATACAAGCGGGTAAGAGTGGGCCATATGAATAAACTCAAATCTATCATAGTATGTGTAATTTTATATTGTGATATTTAAATGTATTGTGATATGGTACTTATATGGATATACTGATTGGGAAACTGATTAAAGATCAAATGACCAATTACCAAATTATAGTACTTCATCACATTGATGCAAGACTCATATCAAATTCCAATATTGTCATAAAGTAGTTATGCTTTTTAATTTGTAATAAAGGGCAGAATACAATCAGAGATATTAAATTGAGAGCTTCCATGCAACAAAACAATGCGTCTCTTAAATCGATCGGCAGAAAATTGATCTGCAACTATTTTTTCCCCTTGTTTCAGCTTCCACATTGTGAGTATTTCTTAGTCTTTATGTGATGGTAAACTTGGACTAGGTTTTGGACTGTTAGTTGGATCACACTGAGCACTGAATTGCTGACATTTTTCAAGAGTTTTTGACAGCTTATAGACCAAACGATTAATCAGTAAATCGAAAAGGTAATTGGCAGATTAATCACACAGATCTGTATCGTCTCACAGTATCTGTCATAAAATTGCTGGATATTTAAAGTTGAAGTCAAAGTTAAATTCAAAGATATAACTTTAAAACAGCTGGAAGTTCAAACTTGATCTGATGCATTCTGTGAAGACTCACATTGTCCAGTTTTATAGGCAGTAGTACAGCATAGCCACAGTTCTGGGATCAGGGATCGGAGCCTGACAAACAAACATATACACGCCACCTGAAGAAGGAACCTGCTTTCTGACTGCCTCTTACTGACCCCACTTATTTACTTCAAGGTAGGAGGAACTTCAAAAGAAAACACATAGCCAGAGACCCAGACGAGAGGGTAGAGGGAAAAATAAAAGCCGAAGAGGGGAGGATGGGGATGAATGATATATTGACAGAGAGCCTGTAAGTGTTGAAACCCATTCTTACCTTCAGT
This sequence comes from Echiichthys vipera, assembly GCF_963691815.1. Lineage (NCBI taxonomy): Eukaryota > Metazoa > Chordata > Actinopteri > Perciformes > Trachinidae > Echiichthys > Echiichthys vipera. The sequence goes on along the minus strand of NC_139831.1, from coordinate 13,574,526 downwards.
AGCTCTCTTTCTCTTTTTCAGTCTGTGTTACTGTGTATCGGTAATATTGGACGAGCTCCGGTAAGGTTTTTTTTATGGTTGTTGTTGCTGCATTTGTTTTAATTTTATCTTTAAATGCACTGAAGCTTTCTTTCACTCTGTGCAGAAATCCTTTTTTTCCTTTAAAAATGTCACCCTCAGATGAGATAATGAAAACACTTATGTATAAACATGAAAATGGGTGCAAACGCTATTCCATTTATTGGTCTGTCGTCTTTTTTTCTACACAGATGAATAAAGACTTCTAAAAGAAAAGTAGTTTCTTGAGTTCTCTTTGCGTGTGTCTGCGTGGGGTTCATTAAATCTGAAACAAAGGCTGGAGATATCAAATAATGCACTGAGATGGCTTAAAAAATCTAAATCAATGGGAAGCCCAAGATTATTAATATGATTTATGACGAGACGGAGTGGGCCTCGTTAAATCACACACACTGGATGAATACATCAGCTGCTCCAATTCAATTCGGAAGAATCTGCCAGCCCAAAGCAGACGCGTGTGTTTTTTAAGTTAGCATGTTACAGTGTGTGTTGTATGTTTCGCCAAGCGACATGGGAAACTGTGTATGTGTGCATTTGTATGGATGTGCTTCTGCTCTGTTCTCCTGAAGACATGCCTCTCATTCAAAGTGAGTGCTAATACTTGTGTAGGCATGGATCAATATAACGAACGGGGGGAGTGAATAAGTGTCCATCTTAGAGTCACTGCTTGTGTTGGGTGTTTGTGAAGGAGAGCGTGGGTTGGTGCATACAGTGTGTCTGTGTCTGAGACTTCATATGAATGTTTATCTGAAGGATTCATGATTATATGTCAGTATGTGTGCACCAACGCATACTCTAAATGCGATGCAGCTGTATCTCCACGTCTGTGCTCTTAACAACAATGCCCTGAGTTCTCATCCGTCATTATGGAGGCCTTTCACTGTCGCAGTCCATTATCTTGCGTCAAGCCCTCCAGCTTAATTATTCTAACTCACATTACAACCAACAAAAAGATGTATGCACAGAGACCAGAGCACATATCTGTTGTGTCTAAAACTGACTCTCTTGTACTGCACCAGATAGAATGAAAGGGGATTTTCAGATATGCAGTAAAACATTTTTAACACCTTCTCCATGGATCACATGAAGGTCTTCAGTTTCAATGCCTTGCCTTTAAATTCACCATATTTCTGAATACTTTATACAAATAAGCTAAACTCATTACCTTCAACATCAGCCGAATTCTGAAAACAGAAGATCATGCGAGAATCACGTTCACGTCACAAGAAAATCTGAGGTAGAGGTCATCCGGCCAATCAGCGTCCTGTGAGGAGCTTCTGGCAGTTGAGGGGGGAGCAGGAGGTAGCGATGACACAAGAGGCAACCGCTCGTTCAAAACAACAATTGCGACTCCTAAAGAGGTTAGATTAGATGCTGCAATAGCATCAGTTTTATCACAACTGGAGAGGTTTTCTTTATTAAGAGAAGAAAATGACACTGAAGGCTTTGCTTAATTGAAAAGATGTTTTCTCTCTTCTCCTGATTGACTCTGGCGCGAGTTTGATAGACAGATGGTTCATCCAATCAGCTGCCAGGTTTGTTTCAAAAGTGCCTACCCTTTCCCGGTTTCTTATTAGGTTTTCTCTGACGTAACAAACCATCAGACGAGTCAGGTAACTCAACTCACCCATTGGCAATAAAATGGTCAGTTGCATTTTAAACGCCAGCCTCTGTGTTTTCTTCACCACAGGGCTGTAAACAGTGATGTAAAGCTGCATCACACGGTAAAATGGCTTCCATGCATTATAAGCTACTTTAGCAAAAGGTCAATGTATTCCTATAAATGCATGCATTTGGGGAAATGTATGTATGCATGCATATATACATTCCCCCTGCTACGCACAACAGAACAAAATGTCTTCTGGATTAGGGCTGAAATGTTTATTTTCATTATCGATTAATCATACGATTATTTTCTTAATTAAGCCATTAGTTGTTTGTTCTATAAAATGTCAGAAAATGGTGAAAATTGCTGATCAGTGTTTTCCAAAGCCCAAGACGACGTCTTCAAATGACTTGTTTTGTCCACAACTCAAAGATATTCAGTTTACTGTCACAGAACAGAAAAGAGAAAATATTCACTTATATTCATTTGAGAAGCTGAAATCAGAGGATATGGACTTTGTTTACTCAAGACACTGATCAAAATAGTTGGCAATTCATTTGACTATTGACAACTAATAGATACATCGACTAATCGTTGCAGCACTTTTTCGGATACAAATGTTCCTTCTAGTTTCAGGAAGGTGAAAATCAAACAGACTGGACTGATCACAAATGCATGTGTCATTTCACACTACAGATTGAACTCACAGTAGTCAAGGGCACAAAGGAGAAAGATTTAAATAAAGACATATGCACAGAAAATAGGTGCACTATAAACATCAACACGTGTACATGCAGTCAAAAGGTCCATATCTGAAAATACACATGCACTAACAGCATGCAAGCTTAAAACAATATTTTACCTCTAACCCAAGCACCCACCTCAGCTGTACACATCAAGACAAACATGATTATAAATAAATCTTAAAAGTCATTGTTAATGGTCACAAACCTGTACACCTTTGAGTGTCAGGGGACTAGTGGTCTTACCGCGAAAGAGCCGGATAACTAATACTGACACATTTTTTCTTCACACACACTGCAAGAAACCAATGAAATACCTCAAAGGTAAGAACTGATCCAACAACAACAACAAAACATTAAGCTGCGGTGGTCTGGACTCCTCTGTAGCAATAGATGGAGAGGACATCACTGGAAAAAACAAACTAAGACAGCCCCCGGGGATTATAACAACACAATATGAATTAGGCTGTCTGTCAGAGGGAGAGCCACTTTGGTGCCCCTGCAAGATGCCTCTAGTGAGATGGAAGAAAAAAAGAAAAGTTCTGCCTTAACCACGCTGAAAGCATGTACAAAAAGATAACCAATTTGCCCTTGTACCGCAGTTGTCCTCAATTCAGTCTCCCAGCCCAGTGTGTGTCTTTTTAATTTATCTTAATTGTCCGCCTATTCACCAATGGAGCTTTTGTAACCTTGCTGTTAAAAAAAAGCATCAGAAAGTGATAAAATTAAAGGCACCTACACTGGAGATAAAAATTAGAGGGAAAAACATTAATACTTAATTTATTCTTTCCTAGTAACTTTGCAAGATGGCAAGCCGCTCTAAGGTGACTGAAACCCTGCGACAGCCAGATGAAGTCCCAAGGGACGACTCTTTTACAGCTACATGGCAGAGTGAATGCAAATGTTTATTTGAACCTCCTTCAGCATCATGCAATACCTCCACTGCAGTTGTCTCCCAATCAGCTGCAATTTTCATGCAAGAAACGTCCCCGTCACACTGAAAAATAGGTTACACAGTTCCTTGAAGCTAAGAATATTGAAACAATGAAATGGCCCGTCCAGAGTCCAGATCTAAACCCCACAGAGAACCTTTGGAAAACCCTTGGCAACAAAGTAATGTCTAAGAAACCCACTACAGTTACCGAACTGTTGAAGAGACTGAAGAAGAATGGACCAAGATCAAACCAGAGCAGTGTGAGAAACTAGTGATGTCCGGTGGGCACAAACGTGAATTAATTCAAAGCAAAGGCCTCTACACTTCCTTTTCATGTTTGAATCCTATAGCCCTAAAAAAAAACATGGTTTAAATCTTATCTTCTGACACAATGGATACTGTTCTCTAATTTTGCTCACTGTTTTTCAGAATAAATCATTTATAAGTTCCCTTATTTTGATCCCCACTGTATAACCTCAAGAAGTCTTGTCTCATTATCTTGTCTGACATTAACTGGATAGTTGATGGATTCATTTTCTTCACTTAATAAACCATCAGGCAGTTTCATCTCCAGCCTGCAAGAGGAAACTGTGCAGAGAAACATCTCTGGCGAAGTGAGGAGCGCTTCAGGCTCTGGGCTCCTGCTGGATGGGGTCCTCCAGAGCTCTCAGCCTTCACTCATGGTCGGCTTACTGCCCACCTCTCCGGGGCTCTACACTCTGGACCGCACCGAGACCTCAGCACTTGTAGTTATGGCAACTTGAGATTTCTCTGGAGTACTGACTCTCAGCCCTTCTACAGCAGAGGCAGACACATTGCAGCCAAAAAATAAATGAATTCCAGGAGCACAGTCAATTATTCATTACTTGCTTGAAAATGCTACAGTGTGCATTATGATCATACCAGAGGTCCAGAACACACAACGTGCCGCTGGTTCAATGCTCCCCAATCTATAGATGCAATTTAAAGACAATTAAAAAATATCAACAAATAGTTTACAAAACAATGATATCAATTATTAATATAATGTAAATTAAGAAGCTACCTTATTTTTACTGCTCACCCCCTAACGTATAATACTTAAATTCTATTTTTTTCTTTTCTTCAGTAAATCCTCCAACAATTATTGTGAGCAACTAACAAGTACTGTATTCTCTCTTTAACCAGATATATAATTTTCTGTGCCATAGACCTCCATAGTCATCCAAAAACTGTGTAAAAACAAAATACAGATATATATCATTTTCTGTGCCATAGACCTCCATAGTCATCCAAAAACTGTGTAAAAACAAAATACAGATATATATCATTTTCTGTGCCATAGACCTCCATAGTCATCCAAAAACTGTGTAAAAACAAAATACATAACAAATCAGGGGGATAAGGCGCCAGCCCGGGGACCTTAGTTGGATGTCATACCCCATCACTCTTCCCTCATTTCCTGTCATCTTTCTACTGTGAACCTGGCAAGAGAGAGACGCAGCTCCCAGAAAATACTAAGAAAGAAAAGAAAAAACTAAAACACAATTTGCTGGACGATATTGTTTATTGGAGACATATCGTATCATTGAATATGTCAGTCAATAAAGAAATTACAGTAGAAAAAAGTCCAAAATACTGTATGTTTGACATTATCTAGAACAGTCGGCATTACGTAGTTTGTCCACCAAAAACCATTAACAACTTTGCTCTTTAATTGCAAAATGATCCACTCAGTGATTGAGTCACAAATCTTCGAAGAACTAAACAATATTTAAATAGTTTTACTATTTACAGTATGTCAAAAATATGCTGTTATCAGGCTTTTTAAAACCTTAAATTACTCCCCGATAAATGCACTTTTTACTCATGTTTGAGTAACATTTGCAAACAGTACCTCCGTTTTTTTCTGAAATGATTTGGCCTTTGTAATAATGAAAATATATATTTGTGTCCAGTTTTGTAAAGATTAATGTCTTAAGAAGAATAAATAGGCTGACGGACTGAAACGCTGTTGGTTTTGGTCTTTTCATGGGATTTGTAGGCAATTAATGAAAATACAGAAAATGTCCTGCCGTGGTTACAAAGAGGAACAACCCACACCGTGCACTGAGATAACTGGCTCGCTCATGCATGTACAGACCACGAACCCTAACACATGCTGTTGATCTTGCTAAAGACACAGCGTTTAATAAATCTTTTCACTGCTTGACATTTCTGTGATTGAGGTGTCCTTTGTATCCAAATGCATCACAATGTCCTTGACTTATTTCTACCACAGGGAAATTACCTTCAGTTTCCTTTCAGTTTTCTTGATGGAACTTCATGTTTAATCATCAATGTGTTAATAGTGCATTGAAGAATGTTTTTGCTTGTGCATTGAAAACCGATGTTTACTAGGAGCTTTGCACAACAAAAATGTTTTCATTAAGTGGTATAATTCAAATAAAATGGCACAAATTGAACAGATTTAAAAGCTTAAAATCTGTGACATTAAAATGTACTGTACGTTTTAGGCTACAACCAGATGTTCATTCTCTCTTCTCTAGACTTATATCATCATTAAAAACTGTACAGGATGTCTGAAACAGTCACTATTTTGAGATTTAACTCCATGCATTAAAGCCAACGCCTCTTGTTCCACTTTCAGTAAACATCATATACTGTACAAACTGATGTGCTCATTGATGGACCTGTCAGTCCAGCTCTACTCGAAGCCGTCTGTTCCATCGTGGACAATGGTGACAACAGGATAATTGGATAAATAGTTCCTATATATAGCCTTGTCATTTCCTAAGCCCTCATAATGCATCAGGCAACACTTCACAACAGCGCCTGATAGATCGCAATTACAAGATGGTAATTGTGTGCAGTGTGTTCTTTCTGCGTGTCCATGTGTGATTATGTGACAAAAGCATCGACTGTGATGAGGACATGTGAGCAGACAATGAGGGCCCCTTGTGTTTGCTGGTGGAGAGAGGGGAAGAGGACTCAGGGTTAGATTAAAGCCCATTTTGGAGGTTACAATGATACATCCTTTGTATTTTGATCACTAAGCTATGATTACAAAGATGAGAGAAAATGGAGGCTTATTGTTAGGCTGAATTCTAGTTTATTATTCAAACAGCACTGCCTACAATGAGGATAATCTTCCCCCAATGTGCTTTTAATTTCCATATCTAATATGTTTCATTCCGTCTTGTGTTCTTAGTTCTAGTCAACAGCATTTGCACAGCTGGTTCGAGGAAACAGGGGAGCCTGCAAATGTTGAAAAATCAAAATGAAAACCATCAATCACCAAAGGTTTATAAACTAATTTAAAAAGCCGATCATTAGGTGATTGTAGGTGCACTTAGTGTGCGTTTTTTTTTTTTGCTTTTTTGGGGGGAGCTGCTCAAGTATTCGACCTGAGCAGCCAAGGAGACGAGTACTTTGAGTTCACAGCCAAAGCCTTAATGCTAGGCTGATTACTTGTCTGGCACTCAAACCAATATTTGAAAAAAAGGTTCACTATTATTGTCATAAAGAACTGGGAATGCAAACGATTATTGCTACAATAAGGAGTGCATTAAGTGAGACAGCACGGAAAATTGAACTCTGCCCTACACAAGGGAAGACATACAAGTTTGACAGCTGGCTACTTCACAAACTGCACATTATTGTCACACTGTCACAACCTCAGAGGACTCACTTTATATAATATCAATAAGTCTGGTCTCATTTAGTCAGCCATTATGAACCACAAATGAAGCGCCTGTCAGATCATCCAACAGCATCTGAGTGGCAAGATCAACAGTCTTAATAACATCCACTCACATACAAGAAATGACATAAAGGGACAAAACTGAGTACGAGGCACACGGTCCCTATGCTAAGAGATTGTTGCAAGCCATTTCTTTAAAACCCTCTAAAAATGACTCTATGCTTCAATGTGTTTTACAGGTCCTGGAGGATTATTCCATTCAAATGCAGCCATGTATGTAAAATGTGATTTTGCCCATTGAACTCTTGAATCTAAAAAAGATAAAATCAGTTAATCTGCCTTATGTTGCGTAGTTGTGATTGTCTCTCAAACAATTAAAGTAGTTGGACAGATATTTAGGGAGCTGGTTATGGACAGTTTAATGGGTTAATCTTAATTTAATCTCTTTTTTCAAACTAGAAGCCAATTAGGTTGTTGGAAAAAAAACATCTAGGAATGTAGATGGGTAGGGGAGGTGACTTTAACATAACCCTGATTAACTTTATTTTGAATGCCTTGTGGTGTAATATAAAACCAGGAGTGGTCACATTAAACTAATGCTCCGTCTAATGTCTTTAATCTGATCTGTCCAACAAAAACATGGTTCACTGAGTCCTTGCCTAATATGACAGCGTCTCCCACCTTTTTCCTTCGGTTTCTTGGCTTGTTACAAGTTTAATTTTGAACCCAAATAAAATTACCTCTGACAGACAAATCCCAACATTTTGAAGTTCCTCACTCAAAGACTCCACAACTTTTAAATCTTTATGAGCCACAAGAATAGCTGAATCATCTGCATAAATAAAAAGGTCAGATGAACAAGCATCCTGTAAGTCATTAATATATAATAATAAACAAAGAGTGGTCCCAGTACACTCCCTTGAGGGACCACACAACTCATTATTTTAGCTTTGGAAAAAGTCCATTTAGTATGGAGGACTAATTATTATTTTTAAATAATGTAATATAATACTGTTTTAAAGTTTATTTTGGAAAGTCTTTTTAGAGTTCCTCTTTTTAATAATGAATTAATGAAAGGATTGAAAAGTACAATTAGATATTCAATAAAGAAATTCTCTATTTCAATTTCCATTTTCCTTGTGATCCTCCATAATTTAGATCCTTAGTCTGTGTCCATCCAGCAAGGTAGAAATGTACCTATTGAATGGCCATCTTGCTAAACCTCACGGCCTTTGGCTTAGACAGCAGGATGCCATGATCAGTGTCAAAGGCCTTCTGATTTTCTAAATCCTGACTGCAGTTCAAATAATATGTACAATCAAGTTCATTTTAAGAAATATGGAGAACTCCCCCATTCGTCCAGCTTTGAGTCTGACGGAGCAACATAGCTAAACCGCTTCAGATCCTCTCCTACCTTCCAGGAGCCACAACGCTGCACAACAAACCAACACATTTGAACGCAGCACTTGCCTTGATGACAGAAGCTCTGATGGGCCAAGTGCTGATGATCAAGCTGACTCCTTTTCTCTTTTACTCACTCATTCACTCCATCTCCTTCCATCACCCACATCGGCCCAATCAGGCTAATGAGGCTCGCACTTCCTCCATCCCTTCCTGCTCGCTAAAGTGGCGATTGATTTGAGGGGTGGGAAAGCTTTTAACAAGGGAGGGGTCGGAGAGAAATAATTAGCACGAATGAGCTTTTCTGCAAACTCCTTCAGTTTTGCTTTTCTTTTTCCGTTTATTTACTGACCCAGACAACATTAGGGATTAACTCCCGAAGGGTATGTTAACTTCTCAATGTCAGGGTGTAAATCAATCTAAAGCTATAAAGTGAGGCCCCTTTGTCTAATGCCAATGTCTCGCTCCTCTGGGGTCGCATCCCTGCGATGATGTCTAAATGGAAGTGATACCGAAAAAGAAGGGGGGAGGGTCAGCACAAATATCGTAGCTTTTCTCCCATCTTCCCACTCAAATTGAGACACAAACTGGACATCAGATCATTCCGTGGAAACTTGAAGCATTGAACCTTGAAAGCACAAATTTTACAGTACACAGACAGCATTAATATCGCTGCCCAAATGACCGGTAAAGTGGTCTTTCTGACAGTTGTACCATAATTAACTCGGACAGATCTGTACTGGAAAAAGTAGAGCAGCAGCGCTGTCTAAATTCATGCTGCAGCCAATACACAGTCACTGCAGCCTCCAAACTTCGCCCGTGGCAAAGGGACAAAGATACAAAGGGACAGAGTGGACCTAACGCGACTTCAGAGCAGTGATGAAAAGAATGAGATACAAGCGTCTAGATTTAAGATAGGACTAGGCTAGGGTCAGCAATATGCATGTTAAGAAACCTTAAAAAAAGAGCATAAAGCAGAAATATTCAGCTGCACATAAAACAAAATGTCAGTCAAACACGGTTTAAAAGCTACTTTTAAAGAGAATTTAAAGCATAGAGAGCCTGATTCCTCACAGTGCTGGGCCTTAGATGGTCTCAAGCCTGAAAGATATGAAATACGCCCACAGCCTTTTATTTATTTTACCATCAAAACTGAGCCACTTCGAGTGGGCGTGGAAGAGTAATTTTCTATTCATTTGCTATGTATTTATAAATCATGACAAGGATTAAATGACAAGTCTCAAAACAAATACAGACAGAAATTACTATAGCTTACATATTAGCTCTCTTCAGAATAATATTACTGTAGAGGGACCATGGTAATTATAGCAAGCATGTCTCCTTAGTGACAGGCTACTGTACTGACATTAAAGATTTACATTTTTCATTTTTAATTTCACACTAACGAGTCTGAAAAGAAACACGGCTTCCATAAAGTCCAGTCTTCACTACAGAAGAAAAATGTTATATTCAAGCACATTTATGATCGAGACAGTAGCTGTGTTTACACATTGAACACAGTCATTTAAAAAGGTCCTGTCACTGGTGTCTGTGGCTGTAAATCAAAGCACCCAGTGGTTCTGCAGACTCCAGCTACAGACGAGAGCCTGTATAGCATTATTAATCTGTTACTCTTTAATTCGATCGACTGAAAATTAATCAGTAACAATTTTGGTAATCAATTCAATTAGTATTCAATTCAAAATAATTTTTTTAAACAAATGTGCCCACAAATTACTGTTCCCAGGCTCTGAATGTAACGGTTTCCTGCTTGTTAACCATTTGCCTGTGGTCGCCAGCTCTCTCCCTGCCCCTCGTTGTTACCTGCCTGCCTCCCCTGTTGCTTTGTTGGCCTGTTAAATCAGACCACCAGAACTATACAGACTTGGATTTTCCCCTCAAACTCTTTTATTGGCTTTTGCACAACAAATCCTCAGTCTACGACACATTAAAAAACTGGTAACGTCTCCATTTGGTACACATTGCTCTATGCCCAGCCCTGTAATTTTGTCCTGGTTTAGTACAGTGGATATAAAAAGTATACATGCCCCCATGAAATTACAGGTTTTTGAAATTTAAAGATAAAAATAACAACAATGTGAATGTCACACTTGTTCCACCTTTAATGTGATTGCAAAAAATCCACAGAAAAAAAATGTTTGGGCGGTATCAATGTATTACGGTATACCACGGTATTTAGAAATCCGAAGTATCATTTTCAATACTGTCAAATTGCTCCTCTCAGAGGTGTAGTGAGGTGTCTCTCTCTCCTCTGAGAGGTCAGTCTAAGTCTCTACTGGTGGAACAGACAGCTGCCCCAAAAACATGGCGACCGCAAGTGGAATAACGTCAGTGAAAAATAAATAAAATGGATTATTTTAGGTGTGGTCCTGGCGATAAATGTGATCCAGACAACACGGACGATTTGCCTCAAGAGGTTACAGTAGCTCCTCTTGCGGCCAGGGGCAGAGCTTTGCCTTGCTGGTCCACTGATTCCAGCTGATAACGGTCCGCAAGGAAGCAGGGTCGGTCTGCGGCACCTGTAGCAATAACAATTTCTTACCTTTTTATTTTTCTATGGTGTTTAAACCCAGGAAGACTTGTCTATGTAGGCTAATTAGTTCACACAGCACTGCAGGGCAGACAAAGTAATACATGCTACAATGACTTCAATCACTAGCAGCTCAGCTTTTAGCCTACATTTTGTATATACAAATACCGGCATTAACTGTATTCCCCGGTAAAATGGCTGGACGGTATGAAGTTATTGAAGCCCAGGCTTGGTAATTATTTATTAGGAACATTTTAAATAAAAGAGATACCACACCCTGACTGCATGAGTGTGCACACCCTTTCATAATGGAGGCACTAGAGCTGTGTTCAAAGGTAAACCCAACACGTTAAAAAACATGCCTGCAACTAAGAAGCATACATCTGCAAACAATGGAAGTGAATGTGATTAAAACCACATTAAAGTGAGATGCTGCTGCTAGTCATGCAGGATGTGCATTGTCTGCAAAGATTTAGCGAAACAATTAGATGTAATTGTTGAAAAGGTTTACCATTGTTACCACTTAGGAGACGGACATGAAATAATATCAAAACCATCAGAAAGTGGAAAAATGTGGCACCACAGAGACATTGCAAAGATCAGGACCATCCTGGACCAGCTATTGAGAGGTCAAGGAAAATATATATCAGGGAGGCTACTGAGAGGACAACGGTTACATTGAAGGATGTACAGGAATTTCTGGCATGTGACAACAATCTCCGGTTTTATGCATGTCTGGCCTATGGGGTAGCATGGAAAGATAGAAAATTATGAATCTGAATTATTCAAAAAGACTCGTGCAATCACCCAAACCATGAGGGAAGATGTGAACACAAAGGTGGAACTTTTCAGCCTTATTTCTTAAAATTTCTGTTGGGCGCGAAGCCAGTACAGCTCATCATTTAAGGAACACCATACCCACTGTGAAGCATTGTGGTGGTAGCAGGTGGAGGCGATAATGCTTTGGGGCTGCTTCTCTTCAGCTGGGTCAGGGGCTGTCTTCAAGATAGACGAGATTATGAATAGCTCCAAGATATTTTGGCTCAAACCCGCTGGCCTCTGTCAGAAAGCTGAAGATGAAGAGGAATTTCACTTTCCAACATGCCAATGACCCAAAGCACACAACCAAGTCCACCAAGGCATGGCTTCAGAAAAGGAAAGTCAAAGTCTTGGCCCAGTCAGGGCCCAGACCTCATGACCTCACAAAATATGTGGAACTAGAAAAAAGTACTCAGTTCAGTGTCTCCGTCTCCTCTCCAAAGAACAGTTGAATCTCACTCAATTCAGTTCAGGTAAGGCCAAAATACACAGCCGGCGAACGAAACAGCCGCCCTTATTTCCTATGCACGACCAGGTGGTTGGTTAGTTAGCTATCTTGCTAATTCCACCACCATTTTACATTACACTGGTTAACATTACAGAAAACAAGCCAAATTTTCACTCATCTGGCGATAACAATGTGCTTTTCTGCGCAGTGAAGAGTGTGTGAATGAAGCATTAAGTTGTTCAATTATACTAATTTAGCGGCTTTCTGACTAATAGTTATTAATATATTAGTATATTATTAGTATAACTATAGCATTGGAAAGTTGCATCATCAGCGTAGCTTCGTGGTTACTGATCCCACACATGATCACAAATCTGATCTGATTACTTGCAACTAACAGTGCGGTGGGTTTGGTTTGATTAGATTTGTGTTTGTCTGCTATTTGTCCGCTATTATTTTAGTTGTTAAGATAAAAAAACAACTTATTTTAATAATTCCTTTGTCTTTTGTAGTTTTTTTTTGAAAATCGTAAAACGAATGTGGTGTGAAAAATATCAGAGTTTCTATTTTTAGTATATACTGCCCGGCCCTATGGGTATGATATTAATCTGCAGATGCTCTGGCTCAAAATGAGACTCTTCTACGGATCAGTTGTTATTTTCTCTGGATTTCTGTGTACTGGAAGATCACATTAAAGATGGAACAAGTCTGACATTTACTTTATTTTTCTCATTACATTTTTTAAAAACTGCAATTTCTCGTGTAGTTATAATATCCACTGTAGCTGGACTGTAGAGGTGGTCATGGCAGGGCTACGTTTTGACAGCACATATTTACTCTCAAACTGAAGCACCATCAGCAATACCAATTTGCCTCTGTAAGTGTGTGTATGTGTACCGATAGTTGACGGGCATACTGTGAGAACGTTTCCATTAGAGCTGCTTCACAAAACACAAGATCAGCGCAGTGGGGATACTGCTATAGGAACTAGAGTTAAGGAAGTAGAGTTACTACGGCAGGGAGAAACAGTGCAGTTCATGAGGGATCTGTAACCTGTTCTGCTTCAAAGCAACAGCATGAGCCAATTTCTACTTTCTGAGTAAACAATGCAACTCTAAATTAATCCTTACAGAAGTAGAAAGGGCAGCTGAGAGGTTGTTTTTTTTTATCTCCCTTAGATTTAAGCAACCAGCATCAAAACACACACATAAATACACACTGGCCCATTTTATAGAATCTGTTTTGAGGCTTTCTTAAGAGCAGACACACATGTAAAATATTTGTCTGCAATAGCAAACTTGGTGTGACATTTTGCATCTTGTAATATGAGCCTGTCCTAAGAGGAGCTGACAAGAGCTCTAGGGTAAATGTATGGTAACTGCAGCACAGAGAGCAAAGAGAGCACACACTGTAGGGGCCTGTGGGACCTCAACAGTCTCTGTTCTGGGCTTTCCATCACCTCCTCTGACCCATGTTACTACCAGTGAGGCTGGGTGGATCATAACAACATGTCCCTCTTGATTAAAACCCCAGATAAGTGACTTGAGAAAAAAGTGGCAGCCATCTAATGATGAAATACACCCTTGAAAACATTTATTCCTCAGGCAGGGAAAAAAATGCTGCAGCTGGCAACAACTTGATTATCCTACTAATAAGTGCTACATGATGCACATACTTACAAAAAACAGACTATCTGCAGCTTAAGCACTGAGGCTGGAGTAGATACTGGGGCATTCAAAGTAGATCTGTGACAAAAATCACTTAATCCTTGGCCTGATGCTGGAAAATCCCCTATAAAGTGGTTAAGCATGCAAAGATTTCCGCACTATGTCCCCTATTACTTCAGTCAAATGAGGAAAATGCAGCTCAGGTGAGATCTGAAAAAACAATTTTAGCCGCTCTGAAGCAATTTACAACAACAAGTCAGGCCTGACAATCTTCTGTACACACTCTAGCTGCAGACTGGCAAAAGCACGGATGTCTGCCAGGCTGATTTTGGCACTAAGCACAGCGCTAAGCTCCATTGCTTAGAAGCCAGCTAAGAATCAGTGAAGCCTTGCAGAAGGAGTGTGATGCTGTGCCACTGTAGGGTAATGCTCTTGTAAGGGGCTCTATACCTGCAGAACCAAGGGTTCGCCTGTTTTATCCTCTTAAAATCAGCAAAAGGATCACTGAGCACGTCTCTCACCTTTCCCCTCCAGCTGTTCTAGTCGATGTCCTGCTTACTGTCTATCTGAGAGTACTCGTCTGTGCCTTCCTAGCACGTCGGCCCCTTCATCCTCTTCATCCTCTATAACCCACAAACCCCACAACCAACCCCACTTCAGCTATGGGTCATCATCAACCACAGACTTCTCTGGAATCAATAAAAGATGCTCCACCACTGCACTAAATTTATATTGCAACCGATGGGAGCATCCATGCTCAAAAAACACTGATGTTCAATTATTGATGCTTATCCCACTCAACCATCCTCATATAGTGCATTCATAATAATGAAACATTAAGTTGATATTGGAAGGTTTCTGCTGTACGGATGTCTTCAATTCAAGATGCATATTCATCTCCCTTTACATTTTATATAAAGTGAGATCATTTCAAAGTAGAGCTGGACGATATGGCCAAAATCTTGTATCCCTGTATAGGTCATTTTTATTTCAAAATAATATATAACATGATATAGCATGCTCTCTGGTAATTCAATAAATAAATAAATAGTCTATATGAAATAACCACATGGTAAGGCCTATTTTGGTAAACTCCTTGGTGAATTGAATAAATAACACATGAAAAATACTCATTTTAATTAGACTTAGACTTCTATTTATTGATCCTTTTGGGATGACACAAGTATAAGTAATAAGAACATTAGTGCACAATATAAACTTGAAATATTTAATCTTATTAGATTTTCTTAAAAACTAGAGTCAGTATGAGCTAATATGTGCTTGGTTTTATCAATTTAGACCACGTAAATGTGTATCACGTCATCTCAATATATGATTTCATCACAATAAGATTCCACTGAATAGGATAAATTATCATATCTGTAATAGTGGAGGTACTTATACTTACCTCCAGAATTTTAAGAAATGTAATTGTTATATATGACATTTGAGGAGCTGGAATCACACAATGTGTTGCATTTTGCTTGAAAAATGACAACAACAAAAAAAGGTTGCCCATTCGACAAGAAGCTGTATTTCTATTGCTGCCGATTTAATTATGTTACAATGCTGACAAACACACATACATTAGATCTAAGCATGTGTACTCAATTTTGGTTTTCAAAAGAAGTATTTATAAAGCTATTTTCAAGGATTACAATGGTGAATGATTTTTATTTAATTTTTCTTATTTTGGAGGCTTTAGCATGGTGCTTCTGCCTGCATCTTTTTAGTCATTAATTAACTGTGGATTAGTTTTTACTGTTTAGTGTACAAGACTGTTTATGCTGTTCATGTGTGTTATGTATGACTGAATAAAATACAAATACTACTAATCGATCAATGGATTTATCATTACAGTTGTAAAAAGATAATAAACATTAAATGACAATTCAATACAATATAGTTTCTGACATTTTACAAACAAAACTACACTACACACTACTCCAGCAGGTTAACTGATGAGGAATCTAATTGTTAGCGGCGGCCCTTATGTTTTTATTTGTAAACTAGATGTGAGAAATTGGAGTTGTCTTCAAGGACAAGACATTTAAATGTGGTAACGGATTCACAACAGCAGTTTGTGCCAATAAAATAACTGGAGCGAAGCAGCGAGGTTCAACCACTCGATAACTCAAGCACCAGAGCAGCCAACGACAGAGTCGAACATCTGTCACGCAGTCAAGAATTACCGTGACTGTATCAGACCACCTTATAAATATGGTGAGCACAAAAAGACGCTAACATTCTCATAAAAAATGTCCACGTTCCCAAAACAAAATGTTGAAGATTAGAAAGAAGGAAGAAATGCCTCACAGTCGTTATTCAGTTAAAATTCTGATTTTATTTAACGTATTTCGTTGAAACAACTAAATTTAAAAATGTGAATCTCAATGTTTATCCATTGTTATATTTACTGTTTTTTACATTAACTTAAATGTGACAAAGATTTTCATTTTTCCAGGGCTTTGCTTTGCAGTGGCCTCGGCTGATATAAAGAGAGCCTCCAACAAAGTCACACGTCACATTTTTATGAAGTATAACATTATACGCAGCACAGGTCACATAAAGAAACAGTACTCAAAATTCATATTTGCCATGTAAAGATAAAGTGGAGTAATGGCAACCTGCGCAGAAAATGAAGTCACCCTCCCTCTGTGTGTGTTGTATCGGAGTTTCTCTGTTGTTTGTTACGGTCCGACCGTGCGTGCATGTTAATGGATGTAACACAAAGGTATCTCATGTATTGGGGGACCGTCTGTGAGAGCCATGAGGAGGCAATCCTCTTATTTTATTGTTCAGAGTACAGCTCCTTTAACATATTTAATGAGGCGGCTGTTAAAACCACTACCAAGTAACTACATTGATAAAGATAAGATGCTTCAATATCTGTCAAACAGTTCAGCAGGTGACTGATTGATCATCGTTGCAATAATTAATCAAACCATGTCCAGGCTGAAGTTAGTTTGACAATCACCAGTTATGAGTTGGTTTAACTGAGACCCACCATAGATCTTTCTTTTTTCAGAAGGGAACAGGGGATCTTTAGGGGGAGCTAAAAGGTTGACGATAGATGCCACACAGTAGAGGTGTACATCATCTGAAAGCTGGGAATATAAAAATTAATTTCAGATGCAGCTCAGCGCTGTGTCAAGTTGTTCTAGTTATAAATATGTAATAAACATTGTGTTTCGTTAGGCTCCTATTCAAATGTTGCGAGATATGAGTGTATAAGGGTTTAGGAGATCATGATAGTAGTTTATGAAGGTCATTCCCATACTCTATTACAACTCATAAGTTGTGGTTCCTATCTATCAAAGAGAGTTAAAACAATGGTGATTGATCGTATGACCCACTAATGAAAATACTTCCTCTCACCTTTTCCCCGAGTATCCCAATCTGCGTGTCTGTGACATTCCACTGTTAGTTATGTTGGGTTCACTTGTAATCAGAAATTGGGGACTTCCAACTTCTGAATCGGCTTGTAGTGAGGGCAGAAGTGTAACAGGTACATGTGTGTGTAGGGATTTAAGAGGGGAACATATAGGGGACGGATCGAAAGTAGAGAGGTGAATGTGTGTCAATAAAGTTTATCAAAAATAAAAGGTCAACATGCATAGATGGACGGCTCTGAACGAACCATAGGAACGAACAGGCTCGCCTGCAGTTACATCTTGCCGCCAAAGAGGCCGCTAGAAACAAGGGATCCCAATTCTCACGGAGTACAACTTTAGGACACCCAGACCTCGAGGAACGCCATAGAAAAAACCCATGCTGTGTTTTAGTATCAAAATATTTTGTCATTTGGAGATTTCTGCAAGAAAGTCATAATCCCCTGAATTCCCCGGGTCTCTGGTTTGTGGTTGTGCCGTTTCACGAGGCTGTGAATATCCTAGAGGTCACAACAGCTAATTTTATACAGTGTGACCCAATGATCCATTTTTAAAGCCTGCGTCACAATGATACCACGTTGACGGTTGACGCCCGCAGTGTAATCTGTAGGTGAGACAAGTGTTGCTACACCTGCCTCGTGACTTCCCCCCCCCATCTGTCAAACTACTACCGCTGCTATCCAGCCCTTCATCTGTCCGTCCAGCTATCTTTCTAGGTTTCTTATCTGTGAGAGAGTTACAGTGCAGACTACAGACACTGTCTCACTCTCACATGAGAGTCTGTCACCTGCAGGCTAGGGAAACTATTGGCTCTAATCTTGTATCTCTCATCTGTTGCCACGGTGAGTGGGTTTCCAGCACCAACCAACAGCTTTATCTCTGACCTGCAGAGGGAAACCTGGGAGACCCTATCTTATGCATGCGCACGCAGACACCATAGAACACCTGCACTCAAAAGTTCAACACTCACGCACACTCCGGACATCACAACGCACATTCATAGAATCAGGTGTGTGTGTGTGCTGTCAGTTTCTAGCACAAGCAGGTGTAGCTGTGCACAGGTGTATACATGCAGACATACATGTATTTTATGCAATCCTGTCAAATCTCACACACACACACACATACACACACACACACTTACACACACACGAGCAGAGATAGGTCCAGAATAATCTTGACAGTGTGCAGCTTCATTTTAGGGACAGTTTTTTATAGTCTTTAGCCTGAAAGATTTATCAGCCGACTGCCGCTGCATTTACTCTCACACAGAGCAAGTTCCACTGGATAGAAAAGGGACATTACACAAAAAATACTTAGAACTTAATGTACAGTTATTTAAAACTTTTTCAATTAAAATTTAAGTCTACGCAGGGGAAAAGAGGTAGGCTAAAATAAGTGGCATTTAATATCAAACACGTTAAAAACCCTGACTATTGCTGAGAGTAAGTGCTGGAATGGAAAGAAGGAATAAAACTTTTGTGAGTGAAAATGCAGCTCAGTAGAGCTAAGCAAATTTGCATTTAATCAATTTGAAAAAAGGTTTTAATGCAAAGTTAGTTGCAGAGACGTCGTATCCACACACACACACACACATGCGCGCACACTCCAAGAACTCATCACTCCAAAGACATTTCATTGTGCAATCCATCTTAATCAGCAAGCCCATCAGAGACAATATATCCTCCCCTCCATCTCTCTCTTCTTCTCCGGACGGAGTGATTGAGGGGTGTAAAGAGGAGGATGTTTCTGCCCCGTCTCCTCCTCCCCATACCCCCCTCCCCTCAACAGGACGGCTCTTAAGTGCTTGTGGGTTTTTATGTTTGTAGTGTTTTATAGGAGTGGGCAGGAGCCAGGGGCTGTAAAAGTGTGGAAGGAAGGAGGGAGGGAGGGAGGGAGGAGAGGGGGAGGAGTGGAGAGTTACTGTAAATTCGATGTTTATTGAGAGCGACACACACGACAAACAGTTGCGGCCCAGCATCCTTACCACGCCCTCTTTACCTGATCAACCAGTGCTGACTGTGGGAGGGAGGGAAGAAAGGAACAGAGTGGAGCAGAAAACCACTTAAGGGTTGATATCAACTTCCGTGTCCGCAATCCGCAGACTTGTACCGGTCACACGGACTTATTGAGGTCCGTTCAGTTTGGCGTTCCAACATGTGCATTTTCCAATCTACTCGAGAGGGTGGCGATGGTTAACATTCATTTAACACTTTGTATTCCTTAAAAGATGGCGGATATCCCCCTTTATCATTTTTGCTCTGTCTTTTGAACTTATTTTCTTCCCTTTTTTCCATTCTTTTTCCTCTTCTTCCTTTACTACTTGGCAAACCAGCTAGAGGAGCATATCGATGCTAACGTCACCTACTGTACGCACTTCGTACCTGTGTCACCCTGGAATGACCTGGTTAGAGGAGATTAGGCAAGCCACAACTTTGTCCTCCTCTAAATAAATATCTTCTTAAAACACACTCTTTAAATTGTGCTTTTATTTAATAAAGTCTTTGGTATGTATTTGATTATAATTTTATACTTTGACTTGAAAGGTGCTATTCAAATACAGTTTATTATTATTATCATTATTATTATTATTATCATTATTATTATTGTCATTATTGTTATCATCGTCGTCATTATCATCATCATTATTATTATTATTATTATTATTATCATTATTATTATTATTATTATTATTATTATTATTATTATTAGATCAGAGTGTGGAACAAGGTTAAGATAGGCACGCTTGCTATGCGTACAGTCCGCGCAGTGACATTTATTGGGCTACACGAAGACATTGCCTGATGATGACACGATGATGATAGTTACATCACGCAGACCATTGCAGACACGTAGAAACAGTTAGTATGAATTTAGCTTTAGTCTTCAACTGCTCATTCAAAGGTCTCTGCTGCTTCTCTGTTTGTATCTGCAGGTATCCACATACATGTGTTTTTGTGTGCATGCACCTCAATTGCTCACCAGCAGACAGGCTTTGAAGCCCCCCTCCAAACCTGCCAACCAGTCTGCCAGTATAGCGTATAATTGGCCACGTTTGGCATCAATTGAATGTTGCGTTATGTGCTAAATGATTTTTCAAGGCCTCTCATAGCAGCCAGAAAAAGATCTGCAACACTCCCCTCCACATGTCAAGAAACCACAGGCACTGATTGGGCTGATTTCTAATGCTGATGCTTTGCTGTTAGATCTGCAACAGGAGAATAAGCTTGCAAGCAATTTTCTCAATTAGTGTAACTAACTGTTTCTAATTGTTCTCTTGGCCCTTGATGTCTGCTCACTTCTGTCTTCTATTAAAATGTCATATCTCTTTAAGTGCAAACAACATCAGTGAAAGCCTCTTAGTCAATCAGTTAGTCATCGAAGGAAAAGGTCAGTCGCTTAGTCGACAAAATGACTGCGGAGACAGTCAGCTGGCCAGCCAGTAGGTCAAAGAGAAAGAAGATGATCAGGCTCTGCTGCCCAAAACCTCTTTGTGGGTCCCCTGTACCTGCTTGTTGCCATGGCAATCCAGTCTGAGATTTAAATACTAGCCTGTGTCCTTTCCTTTCCTTACCTCTCTCTTTTATCTTCTTCCTTTCACTCCTCCAGACTCTCCCCTCGCTTTTTCTGAGTCTGCGTGCTGCTGACTCTCTCATACTCTGTCTCTCAGTCATGTTTCCTCTGGCATTGTCTCCCTCCCTCACCTTGCCTTGTCCTCTCTGCTAAATGGCACTTTACTAGCTGTTTTGTCTTGTTAATTCTATGCTACTTTGCATCGTGCGACTCTGTAAAAAGCTCTTGTAAAACAACACTGCAGCACAAAGTCGCCTCTACACACACACACGAGACAAATTACAATAACTCACTGTATACACACACATAATTACTTTAACATTTGCAGGCAGATGCATGAAGCCTCACAAGCAAGCACACAAACACAAATACTAATGCCATAAATGAGAATGAGAGATTAACATATTCACTGGATGCTGGCACAGTGTACACCTGCTGACAGTCAGCTGCCAATAAGGATCCATCATTTTCTGCTAAAGCCCCATCATCAAGCATCATTTAGGCTTGCTGGCCTGCCTCACTCTCCCCCGAAGCACCATCTGTGCCAAGACACCGAATACAGTTTTCCCAAACTGTTCAAACAGCCTTGTAGGAAAGGGTCGTCAGTAAATGAACTGGCTTTTGGCTCCATCTTATGGTCGCTGGAAAACTGATCTTACTAATAAGTGCAGAAAACAACAACAACTGATGGGAGGAAGTGTCTTACGAGAGCAAATAGTTTAGTCTTTAAAAATATACAGTATAAAGATCATGTGACTCGTTAATCAAAATATATGAAGTTGGATTAATACAGTATATCCCTTGATGTTATGAGCATTTTTATTGTTATTTAGTTCTCTTTCGACGGCCAAGATTACAGTTTGTCTAATTAATTTTATTCGTCAGTATTAAATGGATTTTTCTGTGAAGAGCCCAAATCATTACACTTGGGAATTATATTTTGGTTTATGCTTTCCTAATAAGTATTTATATTTTAATTATGATTAACCCTGGTACTAATTAATTATCATATTGTCTGCAGAGCTTTTCCACCATGTTAAAAATGATTTTCTACCAGAAAGGCTCAATCATTTTTATGTACTTACCTACGCGGAGGTTATGTTTTTTTATTTGTCTGTTTGTCAGCAGGATTACAGAAAAACTACTATATCCATAAAACTTGTGTGAAACCGTTTTCACAGCATAATCAAACCTTATTAAGGCCTGGTAAAAAAAAACACATTCTAGTCTGTATGTTTAGGTCATATCTCCATGACAACACTGAGGGGGCTGGATTTTTAGTACCAGGTTAGTTCTTATTTTATTAGAGGTTAAGGTTTAAGAATAATTAGGGGTGTGGCCTCTTGAGTGACAGCTAGCCTCTGGCCCTCACTTCTCCTCGGTCAGCCAGATGGACGTATCTCCCTCCCCCCAAAATCACATCAATGCCCTTTTTTAGTGAGAGGAAATGAGGCGGAGTCAAAGTCTGACAAGATACCAACTCCCGTAGGTGAGGACGATTGGATCAAGTCGAGAAAACGGACCTCGACGGAGATGCTATGTCCATTTTTATACAGTCTATGGGAAGAACCCATTAAATTTGGGAGCGTATCTGAATTAGGGATCGACCAAAATAGAATTTTTAGAGCCGATGCCAATACTGATTATTTTTTTCATCATCCTTAGCTGATGACCGATACGAACTGCTGATTTTCTTGAGCTGATATTTGGAGCCCATTCGACTTCTGCTCCCTCAATTTACATCCTAAAAATTACACAATGATGAGAACAAATGTTAAGAGTCTCAAATTTAAAAAACTTAAAAAATAGATGTCTCCAGCAACACGGAGCTGCCTGTTGACGCCCGTCTGTAAATAATTCAGGGAAAAAACTATCGGCAAACGCAAATATCGCCCGATGTATCAGTCTATCACTAGTATATATCATATCATAGGGCGGATACACAAATTATTTTAAAACTTTCATCAATATTGCAAGATTGGGCAGCACTCCCTGAGGGCCCTTCTAGTTATTGACAATGAAAAAATGTCAGTATTGTGCGAGGTGGAGGCAATCCCAACCCATTTTCTTTCAGTATTTTGAGTACAGCTCCTTTAAAGCAAAAAACAAAAATGAGTCTGGTGTGCAGGGACCCTTAGTAAAACATAAAACACACTCATTTGTGTATACATGCAGTTCAGTACTTCCAATCCAAACCATTTATCTTGAGCCTTTATAGTATTGTTAACTACTTCTGGCGTGATATACAAAGCAATGATTAGCTGTGTCCACTGACAGCTGTTTTTACCAATTTCTGCCTTCACAAAACACAGGCTATCTCACTCCACGGAGTTGGTGCTGGCCTTTAAAAGTCACATAAGATTAACTCTGGTTATTTCACACAGTTTCATTTCAAAAGGAGTTGATCCATAATCCGCTCAGTACTGAGACTTCACATAAACTCTAGCTCTGCTTTCAAGTTGCTTTTCAGACTTTTGAAGTTAGCAATCCTTCTGTTTCTGTTCTTGTATTCTTGTGAACCGTATGTACACTGAAGACAGCGTCACAGTACAAACCTGTTGGTAACCATACAAAAGCCTTCAGCTGTCCCTCTCACACTCTGAGGAAACATCATACCCATAATGAGAAAACCAACCTCACAATTGTTTTGTGCTAAATTTATGTTCAGTACATTCACATTGATGCACAAACAGACGCTCAGTTTAGCACCAACTCTTTAAATCTACCATCATTTCTCATCTTTCCCCACTGGCTGACTTTGTTCTTCATATTGTTCTTGCGCATGTGATCAACACTCATTTACACACACACACACACACACACACACCTGCATTGACAATAGCGTCTATCTCCAGTTTGGTGATGTCGCCGCTGTAGAGGGAAATCTTCCTGTCCAACTTCTTATTCCTCGGATAGAGAGTTTTTTCAGAACGGGCTGATGATGAGACACACACACATAAAAAGTATATTTAGTCTCAGGATCGGTTTTACCAGTTATTTGCCAGTTTTTTTTACAGTTCGCCTGGTAAACTCAATTAATCAATTAATTAACTATTAAATGAACTGTCAACTATTTTGAAAGTCGACTAATTGGTTTGAGTCATATTTTAAGAAAGAAAAGTTCTGTTTCCAGCTTCTGAAACCTAAAAATGTTCTTGTTCCTTTCCTCCTCTGTGACCGGAGTCTCAATATCTTTGAGTTGTGAACAAAACAAAACCTTTTGAGGATTTCATGGGAAACACTGATCAAGATTTCTCACAATTTTCTGACATTTTATAGAACAAACAACTAACCGATCAATCAAGAAAATAATCAACAGATTAATGGACAATGAATATAATCATTAGTTGCAGTCCTACTTATAATATGAACATATTAGATTTCACATATAAGTTTCTCTCTTTATGTTGCTCATAATTTGGAAAGTTATTTGATGTGATGTGGTCAAATATCTCATAAAGCTAACATGAGTGTTCATGTCTTGCTGCATCCTTCTGGTAAAGTCTCACCAGCACCACCGCCCAACCCTGAATAAGCTCGACAGCGACTTTGACTGATGTTGGGTGTCTGACCTGCAGTGGGAGTCCACACGGAGATGTCGTCCAGTGGAACAAAGTCCGACGTCCTGTAGTGCTGACGCCTGTCCGTCACAGACAGAGACAGCAAGAAGTCTGAGAGAGACAATGGAGAAAGAGGACGGACAGGAAATCTGTTAGCTTCATTTAAAATCATTAAAATACATAAATAAGTATTTATTTACGATATAGGATTGGGCGATTGGACGGCTATATTGTATATGGACGATGCCTGAGCACATTGGCAGTTGTTTTTATGGCGACTTTCTAGGCGATAGTTATATTATTCTTAATTTAATGGTCTGCCTGGAAAGAACTAGCCGCTGCTCATCAGGGAGCAAGGAGACTGGTGGAAACCAGCGTTTAGAGCCGGCACATTTTACCCTCTGAATTTAGGATTTGTTCCAACCGAACCAGATTGATTGTTGGAACAGTAGAAAGTCTAACTTCAATTTCAGTTTGAATGAACTGTTTAACAAAGAGTTAACGAGTTAGGCTAATATCTTAGTTCGGTATAACAGAGAAATTGAATTCAGGAAGTGTACAGTTGTATTTTCTATGAAATAAGGAAAATAAATGCAGGAATATATCCTTAAAGTTTATTTGGTATATTACTGGTCACCGGCACACACAAACCTGGGCGAATATACGGCCATATAATATATGTTGGAAATATTGAATAGCCCAACCCTATTACATAAAGGAACAGAGAAGCATCACACTTTTAGTGGACTGGAGTGAATAAAACCTACCAAAATAATACTTTATGTTCTTTGTGCAGCTTTTGCACTCAGGTTCCAGTTTGTTGAATTACAGATTCACTTTACGAAGACAATAAATTACTACGTGAAACATTTCATAAGCTGATATCATAGAAGGTGTTTCTAGGGGGTTACTATGGGGACTTATATCATCACAAATGAACACTGACTCACTGAATTTACACAAATTTCAGTTTTCCAGCCAGACCCAGTTCATGCAACTCGAAACTGTTTAGGGACCTCAGTGTGCGGAAATATTCAACTACACAATTTTAGAATAGGTGAAAATAGAGTATATATACTGCAAGAACTGCATGTTTTTTGCCCCAAACGGGAGACTCAAAGGCACATATATATTATTTATTTCATGCATTTATTTATTATTTATATTATTGTCTTTTTTCCTTATCATCTGTTGATTTCATAGTTATCATTCATTTGTCGTTTCTACTGTTAGTACCGTGTCCCCAGAGTCAGGACTAAACATGGAGAGGCAGCGTTCAGTTTTTAAGCTCCACAAATCTGGAACAAACTCCCAGAAAACTGCAGGTCTGCTGCAACTCTCAGTTCTTTTAAATCAAGACCTTAGACTTTTCTATTTGCCGCTGCTTTTCAGTAAACTGCACCGTAACTTCTGTAACTGAACCATCTTTTATGTTTTAAAAATGACCTTTTATGTGTTTTAAATGTATGTTTTATGTGTTATTTCTCCCAGTGCTTTAATGTTTTATGTGAAGCACTTTGAATTGCCTTTTTGTTGAATTGTGCTATACAAATAAACTTGCCTTGCCTTACTGTTTGTTAAAAGTGTCCCATCGTTTATCTCACCTTGATGATGTGTGTACTTGCATATGTGTATGGATTTGTATGTGCTTTTGCCTTTGCTCTGTCTGTCACTGCACTATGTAAACTTTTGTTTTAAAAAGGTGTTTTATAAATAAAGCAATTATAAAACCAATTTTCATTCACGCATCTTGAGGTCAGAGGTCGTTGGACAGCTTTGAAAATGGCCATGGCAGCTTTACCTTTGGCAAAATTTAGCCTAACTTTGGAGCGTTATTTAGCCCCTTTCCTGATCAGTTGGCATGACACCGTTACCAGTGAACTTCCTATATTGTCTAAGTTCTTAAGACCAATGTCTTTACTACCTTTAGAGGCTCATTTATGCTCTACGTTAGAGACACATACGGAAACGGACGGAGCATTCTGTCCGTACTCTGCGTACATCCCGTTCGTATTTCTGTCCGTACCGTGCAAGCTTACGGATGAGTACCAATACGGACCAAGCGTTTCAGTACCACCAGAAATCGTGGGGGCAGTGTCAGGCATTGTACACAAAGAGTGCAGTGAATATCAGGAGTGAGCAAGTCATCAAAAGTCCCACTCGCCCCATGTAAATAGGCTGAAGGTCTTCAAGGCGGCCGTTTGCTGCACGTCTCTCTCTCTCACCCCATTTCCTGTCTATCCTATACAATAAAGGCTTGAAAAACTGCCAAAAAAATGATCTTAAAAATAAAAAGCCCAGACGGACATCCTGAAATACTGAAAGCTACTTTCACCATCTGTAAAACCACGGTCTGGAATTCTCCGACCACACTCAGTATGTATTTAGCGGTCTCACAGACCACCGCTGCCCGCCATTTTGATTCCTTCTCAACAGATGCAGGATGGTTATCTCCTCCGTCGTTGCTATGTTTGTTTCTGTCAAAAACGTTTTTTTTCTTTTAAAATTTAATGGAGTAACTTTTTAATCTGAACGACGCCCTCTAGAGGATGTTTTGCTCAACATCCACTCCAACGTAGAGGACACATGAAAGCGGTGTCGTTTAGAACGTTGATAACGTACATCTCTATTTACGCACAAAATGGGAGCTTAAATGAGCCTTTAGTTAGAGCCTGCTACAGCCTCTTAAACAAGCTCCTGGGGGCCTCTTACCGGGGGTGGCCATTCAGGCCCATGCCACACTAGAAACGCCCCTGCATAGAGTCCAAGTGTGACAACAAAGGTAGGCTACCTTGTTGGAAAAGAGCACTGCAGTGTAGTTTGTGTAAAATCAAACTTAAATCCCCTCAGCCTCGTTTGAAGAGTCTCACCCTTGGTCTCCTTCCAGTCTCCCTCAGCGGAGTTCAGGTTAACTTTTCGGGCCATGGCGGTAACTGTCCCGGTGTGGAGAGACTGGCCCAGCGCGACTATGCTCAGTCCGAGGGCGGCACCGAGGGCTACCTTCCCCAGCAAACGTCTCCTACCCCGGTGTGAGGAGGACGCGTCCCCCTGGCTGGACTTCCACAGTGCTGCTGCAGTGTTGTTAATATGGCCGCGGACAAGACCTGTTGCTGGCTCACCTCCCGGTCTCGGCTGGGGTCTTCCAGGAGTATAAATGTGCTTGAACTTGACACCGGCTGCCTGGAAGTCAGCACGGACACGGGGCAGAGGGCCAGTGCGCAGTGGGGCTCTGATATATGAAAAGAGCCGTTGCAGTTTCATGACGACGAAGGGGCTAACGGTTGTTGTTACTATAGCTGCACAGGGATCAGTGTCAGCCGTTGATAGGTTTCGTTTTCGATACAAACTCACTGAACGGCAGTTGGCTGTAGTGCCATTTTTGTTTGGGACTTCCACATGTGGGACGTACCATTTATAAGATTTATAAGGGGGGGATCGGTTGTCAGTCGCTATAAAAGAAACTTTAAAACGTGTCAATAGGCGTTACTGCGGTGTCCATGCCGTCATAATAATAGTACCAGTGAAAACGTTATTCTACAATGCGACAAGTGCTGCTGTATTTTTAGATCTAACACTGAGTTTAATCGCCTATTCAGATAACATGGGAAAGTCCGAACCAACGACCACAAGCTGATGTCGCCTTCAACGCTGTCGGAAATATGAGAATCACAAGATGAGCGCACACTGGCCGACAAAACAACGTAGTAAATAAAAGACAGTTGCTAAATCATATTGGAGAGTTTGCTAATAACTTGAAAGACAACCGTTTATAATTGCAACGTAAATTACAAGAACCGTCTGTAGTAAAGCAGGGCTTTTGTGGGTAATAGGCCTACCATCACCAACATTATTGGTAAACCTGATACATTTTTAATTTTCATTTAATTATTATTTTCATTTCAAAAAACATACAAAAGAATAAACAAAAAAAATTGAATCGAGACACAAAAGTAGTTCACTATGACAAAAGAAAAGGCACTGTTGGCCAAGTGATTTCACATATAGGGGCCTACATATCACGTAATTATATTTAGTTGACGGTTAGTGAAGTGTAATTAAGTTATCATCACCCTGAAGAAAAAACTATGGCCTTGAAGATACAGTTTGTCGCCCGAGCGGATTGTACAACTGAAGGCCGGAAACATATGCAAGCTAATGTTTGTAATTTAAGGAAGGTTAGATCATTATTTAAAGGTAGAAGTCCCCCCCTTAATTCAGTGAGCTCATCAATCTGCAAGGACACCAAGAAAATCTGGATTCATTTTCAATTCAATCCCTTCAATCTGGATCTGGGGGCAATGGCTCCTTTGTGACTTGGGCGTAAAGTGGGGATACCCAGGCCCCTCGCTCGGACCACACTCATTTTCAAACTGGACCTTTATTTGAACCTAAACTACACGCCTGTGAAGCTTTGTCACTATCTTGCACAGTTATTTAATATCGTAGAGAAAAAATCTGTCCACAGACAAACAAATCGCAAAATACTCAAAACCGCCTGTGTGGTAGTTTCCACCACAGTCTCCAGGACCACATTTTACCATAATAACACACAAACACACAGGCACACAAGATGAAAATAATATCTTCTGGTAAAAATTTCCACACCCTCAAACTACTCATTGCTGATTTTGCATCACAAAATATGTTCACTAATCAAATTGATTGTATGTGCTCGCAATTCTCAAGGAAATAGAAGATAGAGACAGAGAGAGAAGGGAAGTAGAGCAACAATGTGTGTTGTCTATCCATTCAATATTTCATAGCTATGCTGCTGCACACACACACACACACACACACACACATTGCCTTTAATGCATCACTCACACAGCCTGTCAGTCAAAACTTGAGCCCTTTTCACATTTCCGCCTGGCGGAAACTGACAAAAAAAAAGGAACAAGCCTTTCTTGACAGAAGTGACACAAGCAGCGCAGACACAACCTGCTGCACAGACCACAACCCGCCCAGCCCGGGAGAGGAGAAACTGCTGCACATTTTCACAGAAAACCTGAGAAACTTCTTCAGACATCTTGACAGAGGCCCAAGGGTCCCCCTAGTTTCCATTTCTCCAAACCTTGGACAGAAGAAACTGACGGTATTGTCTTTCAAAGTGTGTGTGTGTGTGTGTGTCTGTGTGTCTGTGTGTGTGATGTGAGCGAAAGGGAGAAAGTGTAAGGACAGAGAGAAGCGTTGAGGCACCATGTGTATGTGAGGTTCCTTTATTAAATATACAGACGAGGGGTCTTTCATTAGATTACATTACTCGACAAAATATAATGCAACAAGTTAATTGGTCACATATCAGAATTATATTCAGAAAAATGCAGATAAAGAAAGTTTAGGCGTCCACTGGGCCGTAAGGAGAGGTGCCTGTATGTCATATTGTTACGCCATTGTGTGCGATATCTTTTAAAACAGATACATGGGGCAAAGACACATTTTAATCCTTAAATGTAAAATATTTAAATGGCCTTCATACACATGCAGTGGGTCTCTGTATTGGCATTGGATGGACTTCTTCTCTTGGGCGGGCCAGAAAGCGGAAGTGTGTGTCCCTGGTGATAGTTCATGTCAGAAACAGGAAGTACTCATCAAACTGGACATCAACTCACCCTTCCAGTGTGTGTGTGTGTGTGTGTGTGTGTGTGTGTGTGTGTGTGTGTGTGTGTGTGTGTGTGTGTGTGTGTCAGTGTTACTCAGTATCATGTGATATTGCAGCATGAGTTAAAGTCTTTTTTTCGCACTATTGGCTGAAGTATGATTGACAGATCATCTAACCTCTTTGTCTTATTTATTACCTAAATATTCTGTAAAACTTGAAATACGATTTTTATTAGTATTAAATCTATCAAGTTCTGTCACATTTTAAAAGTTTATTACAGTGAAAGCATATGTAACTCGGTTTTTCACTGCAGTTTTATACTTCTTAATAATGAGTTAGACATGCCTGTTAATCACTTTTATGCACTGGTGTGAAATAATTCATGATAATTATAATTCATATTTTAGGCATGTGATGTTATTCTGAAATGCAGTAGTGTTGTGTTTGAGAGGTTTTAAAGTATTAACAATTTATTCATGTATCAAAGTGCATAATTTCTCACTTGACATATATAGCCCTAAAAAAACACCAACTTTCGACGTCAGAACATTTATCACGTCAGGCTTGAATAAATGGTGTCGACAGATTAATCAAAGTGGTGTAAAAACAAATGAAAGCGTAACATCACTGATTAATTACAAGTCGTCTTCTTGTCCTTGACTGCTTTGTCTGAGCTAAACAAAAACACACAAAAAATGACATTTGTCACAGATAATAACTCATTTAAAGAGCATTTGTTAAGCAGATTTTCATCAGAAGTGGTTATCAGTTTGACAGTGTTACTAAAACTATCATTTCTTTTAATCTTCCACCTTCTCATGTTTGTCTTTTCTGTTTTCTTCTCCTTTCTGTCCGCTCTGTCAGACCTCTTTCTCCCAGTATGGCAGCGTGGGACCTGTCAGTCACAGTGGAGGACCTGGGGTCTGACGCACCACCCGTCACCCTCAGCGTGGCGTCTGACCTCCACGTCGGAGGGGTCATCCTGAAGCTGGTGGAAAAGACACGTGGGTCACTGTCTGTCTGTCTGTCTGTCTGTCTGTCTGTCTCTGTTTGTGTCAGTCCTTCAGTCTGAGTAAACAGACTAAAAATAGTTACTTAATTTGCATGGACGCGCAAGAATTCCCAAATAGTGCATAGATACCATTAAAACAGGATCTCATGATACGTTCTGCATGCTTTAAATCATCATGCTTTAATACTAGTATTTACTAAGTATTTCTACTTAAAGGTGCATTTGTACCTTTTTATACCAAGCAATAACCAAGTTCATCATGTGCCTGAACACAGCAATCACATCCCGTCCTATCCTGGTTTTTTGCATAAATTCCTGATATTAAACCAATCTTGAAATGTACAAACACATACATGTATCTGATAATGCTTCCTTTTCTAAATTAAATCCAGGTGTGTCTATCTAGCGTATGTTGTAGTTGAAATTGTTCATGGTTTAGTATTTTCATATCTACAAGAAAAGCAAAAATCACCTGACAGTTGATTTCAAAGGTAGATTTAAATGTTTGCTGACTTATATATTTGTCCATCAATAATTCCTTGTCAGTGCATTGACTTTTTAAAACTGGCAAGGAAGATGTAATCTGTTTTGAAGATGCGAAAACTATGACCCTGACGTGATTTGAACACGCAACCTTCTGATCTGGAGTCAGACGCGCTACCGTTGCGCCACAGAGTCCGAAATACCACTGTTGAGTCGAGTGAACAGTTGGACACAATGATGACATTATTTACTTACAGTAAACAACTAACCAGACATGATGGGCCTCTGGTGTCAGGTGTTGTGCCGAGTTGCGCTTGACCAAATCTGCACATTTGGTAAAGCTAAAACCACCAGATATTTGGGCCATTTTGACAGAAGTTTTAAAAAGATTGTAATTTTTTCTGAGACGGTCTTCAATGCTGATAATTCTTTTATTAAGTAAATGAGTAGAATAAGATTTTTCCTTGACATTATCCATGAATTTGAAATAAGAAGCACTGACCCTGACGTGATTTGAACACGCAACCTTCTGATCTGGAGTCAGACGCGCTACCGTTGCGCCACAGAGTCTGGAAACACCTCACATGAGCAGGTCGGTCTAATGGTCAATAAAACATGTCCAGAGGCGATTATAGAGCCTGTTGGGGCTCTGAGCAAAAATTCGCAGGTGGCCCCCCGAACCAGCGTCCACCACCATTTTATTAGGGAATAATCTGACACCAACAACAAAAAAATGCGAAGTGTAAACTCTTTTTGAACTCTTATGTTATGTTCTAAATAAGGATATAAAGGTATAAATGACGAGACTGCACACCAGAGTGTGCTCTATACAACGTTCAAAGTCCCAGTCGGCAACATGTGTGTGATCATATTCACTGAAGTTGACACTATGCTCTGATAAAACAACATAAAAAAAGTAAAAAACATTAAAATAGTGAGTTCAAGGACCAGAAGGATGGTCATACTGTTAAAAGGCTTGATTACAGTACATATATATATATATATATATATATATATGATTATATATATTCTGTTTGTCAGTAAAATTGCTAGTTGAATAAATTACCGGTACAATGATTCAGAGGTCTTATAAAGTGCGGCTGTACCTGAACCGTGTCATCCTGTCCGCTCAGCGCAGTTCACAGTTCGTCCACACGCCACAGATACCCCCGTCCCACTTGCGCAGCATGTACTCCATGGCGTTTACTGATGACACGTTCACAGGAATCTGATGCACGCGCATTGATGAGCACTCAATTGGAGAGCGCGGAGCGGCGCGTAGGAGCTCTGTGATAGAGGAGGAGGGGCGTGAGAGTTGTAATCATTCAACTCGATCTGCCAGACTTGCCAATTGCAGCTTTAATGCTGTATCACCACATCAACTATTCGGCCCCAGCGCTTCTTCAGACATGAATAAATCCATAGATATGAATCTAAACATTTAAAACTTGTAATTCAAACCTATAAATATTAAGAACAAAAAAAAAAAAAAAAAAAAACTTGGGTGGAGTCAGGTGGGGCCCCTCAGGGAGGTTAGGTCTCCTACTGTCATTGTAAACTTTGCTCATTGTCATAGTTTAAAATTTGTCCGCCCTCGGGGGCCTCCTACTGGCCTGGGGCCCCAAGCAATCCCCTGCCCTGTCTGCTGGCCAGCGGCGCCCTTGTATGTCCCCTGGTTTGGATGCAACTTTCTCTTTATGGGGTTAAAATATATGAGGCTACTATTATTAAGAAGTCAGCAATACTTCAAACATGAACAAACTGTGTCTCGCTTGATGACTGTGTGTGTGTGTGTGTGTGTGTGTGTGTGTGTGTGTGTGTCCTCTGCAGAGATAAAGCGTGATTGGTCGGACCATGCCCTGTGGTGGGAGCAGAAGCAGCGATGGCTGATGCGAACAGCCTGGACTCTGGAGAAATATGGCATCCACGCCGACGCCCGGCTAACGTTCATGCCCCAACACAAGCCACTAAAGCTGGGTCTGCCCAACGGCATCACCCTGAGGCTCCAAGCCTGCTTCTCCAGCCCCGTCTTCCAGACAGTGATGGGCGTCTGCAGGATGCTCAGTGAGTCTCGGCCTTTTTTATTCATTTTTTGTATTCATGTCCTTCTTCCTGCTTTCAATTATAATTTCATTTATTTAACTATTTACTTTAATTCTTCTTTCTGTTTGCTTGTTTCGTTTCCTCCTGACATTAAAATACACACATTTATTCTTATTTTGTTGCCCTTGTTTCATTTTCTTCCCTTTTTCTTCCAGTTGGTTTTGAACCACGAACCTTTGAATCAAGCACCAACAATATCTCCTCTACATCGTAGTATGGTGTGAGGGATCCAACATCCTTTCCTTCCCTTGTCCTTCTTTATTAACTTATTTTGTTCTTCAGCCGTTTTGCCTTTCTTTCTGTCTTTCTTTCTTGTGTCAGATCTACAAGCGTATTCTGTTTTCCCCATCCCCGTTCCTATTCTGGTTTAGCGGACACAACCCAGTTCTGTTTTTGTTTCTTTTTCATGAACAAACAAAAATTGCGACCCAGACGAGAGATGAACCTACAACCTTCTGAAAACATGCTTCCTTACCCACTGCATCTCAATGATCTGTTCTTTTTCACACATTCCTGTCTGTGTTACTGTAGTTGAGAAATTTTCCAGAGAAAATCTACATTCTTTATGAAACCACCCCATGTTATCTGTTTTCAACAATCATGCAGGTAGAGAGGAAGAAACAATGACCCTGACGTGAGTTGAACACGCAGCCTTCTGATCTGGAGTCAGACGCGCTACCATTGCGCCACAGAGTCCAAAAAGCACACTCAAATAGTTGTTTAAATGGCCGATAGTACAGTTTATGTTTAAATGACATAATATTTAGAAGCCATATTGCAGTTACTGAGGTGTGGCAATCTTTATTTTCAGAAGAGATCATCGTCTATAGCTTTGACAGAAAAATTTGACCCTGACGTGATTTGGAAATGAAACCTTCTGATCTGATTGTTTTTGTATTTACATGTCAATGTTTGGAGTCTTGATTACAGTTTTGGAAGCATGGGAATCTCAAGCCTTTGATGAAAGACAGTTTCCTATTAAATTATCACTAATATGCAGACAAACAATCAATCAATCAAACATCGACCCTGACATGATTTGAACACACAGCCTTCTAATCTGGAGTCAGACACGCTACCATTGCACCACAGAGTCAAAAAAATCATTTATTCAGAACGATGAGAAATCAAACACTGAAGGGGGCAAACTCATTTTTAAAAATTCATTATTTTTCAGTTTAATTGCCACCTTTGAGTTCTTGAGTCAATTTGTATTTATTTGGATGGACAGTAATAAAGGTCACCAATCAGTTCATGCAAACAACACATTCACCTAAAACACTTTTGAAGAAACGTTTGTTGCTGTTAGTTGTCCAGTGTCTCGACATGTCCCGCTAGTCTGTGTGCTGCTCCCATTGTGATCAGGCTTTTCCCTCAGTATTATAGCTGTCTGTCTCATAAAGCTTTTTACGTTTGCGTCCATTTCCTCTCCTGCGCAGATATCCGTCACCCTGAGGAGCTCTCTTTCCTTCGGCCCGTCGAGGAGAAAAAGAAGAAAAAAGATAAAAACTCGGCTGAGGAGATCTACGACCTGACTGAGGTGCCCCTCTCCTCGGGTACACTCCTCACACTTCATGCACACTGCAGGCTTGATATGCACATGATTTCTTACTGGTGGCGTGAGACTTAGAGCAGATAGAGAAGACTTTAAGACAACAGATTATGCTCATTTTAATTTGCTCTCTACAAAGTGACATCCCTAGAAAATCTGACTGTGACCATCGTACGCTTCCTTTGCAGCGTCCCGGCCCTGTCTGTATAATGGCATGCCTGCTCACTTTGCCGACTCACCTCAGATGGAGGCCATCTACAAGATGCTGTCAGTCACCCAGCCTCCTCCTGCCCCCGATGTCATAGCCAAGCAGTACCGCCCAGCCAGCGTGGTGGACAAAGCCCACATCAACGGCAGGTACTGTGGTGTTCTTTTTTTTCTAAAGGAAAGCGAAACTATGTCTTAACTTATAAAAAGTTTATTATAAAAACAGCAAAGGATTTTCTGCTTGACCAAGGCCTCTCCCTGGCCTCACATATCAGCCTGGCCATCAGCCAAGCTGTTATTTGCAAGCACTGATTGCCAGGAAGAGCCCCGAGCCCCTCCCACAAAGAATTTATACAGCAATAAAGTTCACTGACCAGTTGTGACTGGTTAAGATTATTGCTGAGGCGAACCCTGGTCCGTCCATCACTTCCAGGCAGGCTCTCATTTGTTCACTGCCCCCTGGTCACACGGTTCCTCCAATAAACAGCCAGTTCCTGTTGGAAGAACCATCCCTAGTCCATAAGGGCGCACTCGCACTGTCCTTCTGTACCGGGCCAAAACAGGTTTTACGGGTAAAGCCGAGTTTGTTTGACCAATGTGAGTGCAACCGATCCGCGCCTAGCTACGGCCAGCTGGCCGTCCACAGCCCGTTTGAGAGAGGTTGGCTTTTGTAAAGCGTGTTTGCACATGTACGAGCACAAGCGTGCGCACATGTACGAGCATGAGCACGAGCACGAGGCCTACGGCGGCTCTGACGTAATTTTATGTGCGCCAGTTCGACATAGAAAAAAGAAAAAAACGGACCATTCGCGGACATTTAAAACAATGGCGGCGAAAGGTTCATGTTGGTGTGATGCGGAGGTGGAGTGTTTACTGCAGATTTGGGCGGATGGAAATATTCAAAAACAGTCGGACAAGACGTACAAAACTTTGAGGTCTATGGAAAGATTTTTAAACAAAGCGACGCGCCGCGATGACGTCAATCAATGCATGTGACGTGTTACGGCGTGATGACGTATGGACAGGCAAGAAGCATTTGTGCGAGGCCAACGGGGGGAGAGGGAGGGGGGGGACAAGTACCCTAAAGCCCGGGGCACGGTACGGGCAGACAGTGCGCCCTAAGTTTCCATTTCCGGGGGCTGATCCCCTCTCATCTTAACGCACCTACTGTGAACCTGGGGTTTATCTGCAACATCCTTTAATTGCGTGTCATCTGTGTTAAACTGATAATATGTAAAAGCATGCTTGATCATTTTTATTTGACTTAACGTGCGCAGGGAGAAAAAATAAAACTTTAATTATATTGTAACAAAAATAAACACTTGTTTAAAAATCTCCACAGTACGTCTCCACA
This sequence comes from Echiichthys vipera, assembly GCF_963691815.1. Classification (NCBI taxonomy): domain Eukaryota; kingdom Metazoa; phylum Chordata; class Actinopteri; order Perciformes; family Trachinidae; genus Echiichthys; species Echiichthys vipera. Next base: position 13,537,762 of record NC_139831.1, on the reverse strand, counting down.
CAACTCATCCTTTATGTCTTGACCAACAACAGTCTATGACAACATCATAATGAGGAGTTGTGGCTATTAAGACAAGAACCCAGTCCCACTACTGTTCAAACACATATTTTACATTAAAGTGCTCCTGCTGTCCCTCAAAATGTCAAAAATCTACACTTATGATGTGGTGTTTAGGTTCCACAGTATAAAAATCTAATGTTTTGGTGAATTATTGTTTGAATATTATCCAGCTCACGCAGGTGCACATTGTTTGGCTAATTTCTCAGGAAAATGAGAGCTGGTGCAGACCAATTACCCATGAGGCGTGTTGTTTCAGCGGTTAGACCTGTTGTCTCACAATGAGGAGGAACCTGGTTCTGTCAGCTGTGTTGTTGGTTGACAAATATGCTCCTTTTTTAACCATGGTGATTGCAGATGGGATATTGAACTTTCATTTGTTTTATCAAATGATCCTGCACTCACAGGTGTGTTTTCATTTATTTTCCCTTCGTCGCCTCTTTCCTCCTCCCAGCGAGGATCCGAGAGAGAGAGATGAATGATGGAGGAGCCGAAGCTGCCAAATGAGAAATCCTTGGTTCCACGGCGTCAGTAACTGATGACAAGCTGCCAAGCTGCGCCTGACATTTATCCACTGAAGCATTTCTTACAAGAGTTTAAAAGTGTCAGACATGTAAACTGAAACTTGCTGACATTTATTTTGATCTCCTAAGTTTAAAATATGAGCTGTGGATACATTTTATTTATTTTATACCAGACAACATTCTCTCAGAGTGTATATTTGGTTGCAGTGATAATAGTGACAAAGATATGAATCAGTTTCCACATCCTCGATTTCTTCCTCACAAAACACTAAAGCTATCACAACAATGAATGTACGTAATATCTTTACCGTTTTAAACTGAACTTATTGTCATACACTCACAACTTTATCATCGCTTAACTCAACAGCTGAATAAATCGTGCCATGTGTGGAGGCATTTGTGTTGGCCGCCAGCCCACCAAGGGATGGGGTGTATGACAATGTTTGAAAACCCAATATCAACATCTGAAAATGTATATTTATGCATGTTTCATATAAACTCTATAAACATATATTTACTCTTTCTCAGGTGGTTGGACTCATCCCGTTGTCTCATGCAGCAGGGCATCCAAGAAAATGACAGAGTCTGGCTTCGCTTCAAATACTTTGCCTTCTATGATGTAGAGCCCAAGGTGTGTGTGTGTGTGTGTGTGTGTGTGTGTGTGTGTGTGTGTGTGTGTGTGTGTGTGTGTGTGTGTGTGTGTGTGTGTGTGTGTGTGTGTGTGTGTGTGTGTGTGTGTGTGTGTGTGTGTGTGTGTGTGTGTGTTTGTGGGAGAGTTTGTTTTTATAAATAGATAGAGTATGTTTATGTTTGTAATTGCATCTCTCTCCTGATTGGACTTTTTCTTTTCCTCTGGTGGTGCAGTATGATGTTGTGCGTCTGACCCAGCTGTATGAGCAGGCGCGCTGGGCCATCCTGCTGGAGGACATCGACTGCACCGAGGAGGAGATGATGCTGTTTGGCGCTCTACAGGTAGAAAACGCTGCTACTGAAGGGAAATTATGTGTGTGTACAGGAATTAAAGGGAAGCACGACAGGCAAAAACATTCTTTTTTCATGCACTGGTCACTTTTGAGATTGTAGTCTTCTTTCAGACTCGTGAAAGGAAAACGTCCAAAAAGCTCATTTAGATGGGGTTTTTTTCTACTACACTTTATTTGCATCTTTAGATTTCTCCTAAATTCACCAAAAGTTAGCATTAGATAATGCATAGTTTTACATGTATAAGCAAAAAGTTTCATAGTAGAAGAAAATATTTATCTTTTTGTCGGTAGTCAACTGGGGAAGCTTCATGGTGATCTCTATTAGTCATTAGTGACATGTTTTACCCTGTTCACCTGTGGTGTCTACCCTTAAAATGTTCCATATTTTTCCCAACGCCTATTAATAATTTTAAATTAACACACTTTTAAGAGCCCAATAAATGCATCGTTGCATGTTTGTCACCCCAAAAAGGTTGATGACAAACAAAATGTCAAAAAGCCTCCAAACTTAAGCAAGTCGGAGTCTGTCACTTAATGCCATTTAATCTATACTACATTATTTGATAAATGATCCGAGCCAAAATACTGTTTGACAGCAGAAACCATGAAAACTGGATCAAATGAGACCTGTAACTGGCAAACTATCCAATCGACTGTATGATATTTATACATGCAGACCACAGGAGTCATTTTGAGTAATTTCCTCCTTTAACACTTTTTACTTATTGTCACTCTCCTCTCTTACACTCAAACTCCTGTAGTACCACATCAGTAAGGTGTCTCAGTCCGAGCCCCAGATGCTGAGCTCCAGTGCAGCCATGGACGACCTGGAGTCCGCCCTGCAGTCCCTGGAGGTCAAGATGGAGGGAGAGAGCAGCTCCGCGTCCGAGATGCTGGTCAGACAAACAGAACGGAGCAGACAGAGACTCAACGAATGAATTCTTGTTTTCAGACTGAATTCTTCTGCACGCTCCAGTGTTTTTGAAATGAGTCAAAACCTAAAGAAAGAACTGAAGATGATCCACGGAATGACCCTTTTATTAAAAAGGCGAGAGAAGAGTAATATTTTATCCACTAAAAACATCTTTGTCTTTCATCCAGGAAAACATGACTGCGCCCGAACTCAACGACTATCTGAAGATATTCAGGTGAAATTCATTTTCTGAACACCATAATAATAATAATAATAATAATAATAATAATAATAATAATAATAATAATACATGTATTGTATTGCACTTTACATCCAACAATCTCAAACACTGATCAGCCTAGCCCAGTGATTCCCAAAGTGTGGGCAGAGGCTATTTACTATACACAATACACATCTACAATAATACGCCTAATAAGTAAACTAACTAACTGATCATGAAAAGTTTGAATTTTGTAATTAAGTTTGAAATGACCATGAAATATCTATGATTCAATATTTACATCTTAAAACAGAACTCCCAAAGCAAAGCCATTGGATTCAAATGATCTGTTCTTCATTTATCTGACCCATTTTTGAACGTATTTTAATCTCATCACTGGTCTGTTTTTCTTCATGTTGATATTGGGTTGGATATTGTGAAATCTTATGTATAAGCATGTTATTATAGTGTCAAAGAGCCAGGAGAAAGTGTTGCTTTACTGATTGTTTCCTGTATGTGGATGGATTATTAATCTGCACTGCAAAGAACTGTTCTGCTTATGAAATGAAAAATATATTGGGAGTCAGCGTTGTATTCAAAACACATATTTGTAATTGTTCCTTTTTCTAACCAATGTGAGTCGACGATGATATGAGCAATGTGACCGTATGTTTCAGGCCGAAGAGGCTGACTCTGAAGGGATATAAGCAGTACTGGTTTAAGTTCCAGGAAACCTCCATCTCTTATTTCAAAAGCAAAGAGGAGAGCGTCGGAGAGCCCATTCAACAGATTAACCTGAAAGGTAAGAGTTCATTATAAGGATATTCTTCTGATATGTCACCAATAACGCATCATCATACTTTTGCAACCTTTTTAATCACTATTGTGTAACGTCACTGCTGAGAAAGAACCACGCTACAGTATAATGTCACTCACAAGGAAGCATCAACACACAAACACAGAGCTTTCCATATGTGGTGAAGAAAACAAGTGATCATCTTAGATCAGTGCTATAAACTATGTGAGGGCTCTTCTTAAAAAACAAGTCTGGAAAAGGAAATGAAGCATTAATAAAAAAGGAATAAATCACAAATGCAGGTGACAACATGAACACAGACAATAAAATGTGAGTGTCATTACTCAAGAGGTCAGAGGTTCATTTCTGTGTCCAACCGATGAACGGCAAATTTCTGTACTGGATGTTGGTCTGATTTTTCCTGCATACAGGGTGTGAGGTGGCTCCGGACGTTAACGTGGCAGCCCAGAAGTTCCTCATCAGACTCCTGATACCAGCGCCTGAGGGCATGAACGAGGTCTACCTGCGCTGTGAAAATGTGAGGACACACACACACACACACACACACACACACACACACACACACACACACACACACACACACACACCTCAACATCTCTGTATATGACATCCTGTTATTTCGACCTCCCCTATCTCACATCTCTGACCACAACCTCTCTCTCTCTCTCTCTCTCCCTCCAGGAGCAGCAGTATGCTCAGTGGATGGCCGGGTGTCGACTGGCCTCCAAAGGTAAGACTCTGGCGGACAGCAGTTTCCAGAGTGAGATTGAGAGCATCCGCTCCTTCTTGGCTATGCAAAAGTCCAGCTCTGTATCCCATGGCAACGCACCTACCAACGATGAAAGCATCAATACTCACAGCCTGGTGTCGCCACGCTACCATAAGAAGTACAAGACCAAACAGGTACAGGAGAGGTGAAACAAAAAAGAATAAATATAGACAATGTAATGGTCTCAACTATTGGATCCCAATCTCCCCTGACTTCATCCTACTGTACTCGACATTTAGCAGCTCTCAACTCACAAACTGAAATGAACCTTTTGAGCTAACTGAACAGTTCTGCAGCTGAAACTTCTGTCCACTTTGTGCTGTAGGCAGCAAAAATATAATTACATCTGACCTTTTACCCTGTGCCTGCTCCTCCAGCTGACCCCTCGTATCCTGGATGCATACCAGAACGTGGCTCAGCTCTCGCTGACAGATGCAGTGATGCGCTTCCTGCAGATCTGGCAAGCCCTGCCCGACTTTGGCCTCTCATACGTCGTCGTCAGGTCAAGTTCAATTTGAAGCATTGCAGAATCAATGAAATGCCAGTTGTAATCAATTTAGGACGACAACAGAGGGATTAACGTTAAAGTCTTTTGCAAACACTAAGAGAATACACAGATTAAGACTGAAAACCTGCTTTTAAGACAGAGCCAACTGAAATCCAAAATTCTTAAACCTTCCACAGGCGTAAACTTAAGGTGTCCTTTTTATTGTAAAGCAGGTTGAGGTGCTTTATAAGAACTGTGAATCTAATCGCTCAACCCACAGAGAAACACACACTATTCAGAAACTGTGACTTTAAACGAGCCGTCAGCACTTCTGTTCGTTGTGTTGTCACAACTATAGAACATAAGGTATCCGACTGTGATCCAGCAAGCATACAAGTCAGCGAATTGTAACAAAGTTAGGATTAAAGTTTGACTTTTGTCTCAGAAAGGTTTTTTAGAAAGTTGCTGAAGATATTTTCATGCACGACAGGTTTAAGGGCAGTCGAAAAGATGAGGTGCTGGGCATCGCTCCCAACCGTCTGATCCGTATTGACCTGGCTGTGGGTGACGTGGTGAAGACGTGGCGTTACAACAACATGAAGCAGTGGAACGTCAACTGGGACATACGACAGGTGACAATAATCAACCTTCTGTCTGTAGACATTTTTTATACAAGCAAAGAAATCTGCTGTCATCTGAAAGGAATCTCATATCTGCTCTTCCTTTAACTTTGTCTGTCTCTGACTCCTCCAGATGGCCATAGAGTTCGAAGGCAACGTCAACATTGCTTTTAGCTGCGTCACTGCCGACTGCAAAATCGTTCACGAGTTTATCGGAGGCTACATTTTCCTGTCGACGCGCAGTCGTGCCAAGAGCGACACGCTCAACGAGGAGCTTTTCCACAAGCTGACTGGCGGCCATGAAGCTCTCTAAGACTGAAAAAAAATCCCACATCAGATCTCCTGAGTGTCTCAACGGTGAAAAACACGTGGAATAGGATTTTATGTCCCATTCAGACAACCGCAAAATACATCAGAACTGTACAACAAACGGTCCAAACAAGATATTCTGTTCATGTGTAATTGTGTTACAACACAGGTCAGTCCATCCAAGTTTAAACACACACACACTCATGAGCTATTGGTTGATGGGCAACATGTTCAGAGAGTTAAAACTGCTGCTGCTGGGTCAAACTGGTCCAGGATCAGCATGTTCGACACTCAAACTCAGTCAAGTCAACAGTTGCATCAGCCAGCAGCAACTTTTGTGTTTTTGCCTCACAGTTTCCAAACTTACTGACACTCAGGGTGGAAATCCTTACTGTGTCATTGTCATTGACACAGTAAGGATTGACACATTGTCATTGTGTCAGATCAATGAGTAGAAAACACATGTAAACAAAAATAAACTTATGGTTAACAACAAGCATTTATTAAAATAAATACAATAATTCACTTTTCATTCTCTGCTGTCTTCACTCGACATATGGTGGTAATGTCTGTTGTTTCTTACACAGGAAGCCTCAAACTATTTATCTCCCCTCACATGCTGTGTGTGTGTGTGTGTGTGTGTGTGTCTATCTTACAGGACACTGTTACAGCAGTCCGTTAGAGTAAAACCACAGCGTCTGTATCCTCTGCTCTCCCATACTTGGTCAAGTAACTCACCACACATAAGATACGTCTCCAAAAGACATTTAAAGGCTGGATGTTGCAGTCAGCACGTCTGTTTTTAACCAGGATTAGATATTTAACAGCTGCGTGTTTATAAAGAAAAAGTGACAAGTGGATTCAATGTCTTATAAAAATAAAGTATGCTTCCCTAAAGCTGTTCTGATTCTTTAAATGACACAAAAATGAAGAGTTTACCAATTTAGTCCCTTTAGACACACAGTCATCTAATTGTGTCCTGACAATGTAATAACTTCCCCGTCATGTAAGAAAATGCCCTGACTGATACTTAAATACATTTTTTTTAAATATCACGGTTGACTCAGATGGAAAACAACTATTTCATGGAGGTTTCGAGTGTTTTGCCTTCATTGCTCGCTTCAGAACGGATTCTCCTATTGCCCCTCACTGGGCATTTCTCATTCGTCTTTTTTGTGCCTCCTTGTCTCCTCGTCTCCTCTGTTCTCCTGCCTGTGACCCAGAAATCGATCTCAGCGCTCTTCACCTTGAAGGATGTCTCAATTTTTAAAATGCATTTCTTGGAGAGCTGATGCACAGGTGTATCACATGACACACAGCTGGAATAAAGTACACAAATCATGGCGGCAGCTGTCCCACAAGTCCTGTTTAAATGATGCCCCTTTTAAAGCTCGGCTCTGAAGCAGGGATGTCTCATCTTGGTAAATGTCTCCTCGATTCCTCTCCCTTTCTTTATGCCTCTTGAATGGATGCAGATCCTGGGGGAGGACGGGGGGGACATGCCATGATGAACTGAAAAACATAAATCCCCCCCGATAAAAATACCCTAAATCATTTCAAATTGAACAACTGTATTTTCAGACTCCACACTCTTCACATTTTAGATTGACATCCAAAAAGAAATGATTGAAATGGTGGAAGAAACAATGTTTGACAAATATTTCTGACTCCACATTCCCTCTCTGGTCTCCTCCACTACAATGCAAATGGATTGGATGCTTTTTTTTTAAAAAGGGCTTCATATTTTGATATGTATCAATATCATTGAATCATGCATAAAGTAGTCCCTTACACTGGGAGAAAAGAAAGATGGTGAGAAGGGGTGAGTAGACATTACATGTAAGTAAGCAGTGATACGCGCTGTTTAGGACAAATAAACAAGAAAGGTATGCACAGTAAATGATTCCATGTGCAGTGCTGAGTGAATGATATGGTGAGCCTCTAAGAAGTTGTGATTTATTAGGGCATGGTATGAGTTTCATATACGGGCAAAAGAAAAAAATGATTGAATCTGCACCCATCTCAGGTGGGAGCGACTCGAGGAGAGGAGGTGAGGAAAGGAAACTGAGGATGTACAAACTGAGAAATGAGGTGCAGGATGCTCAAAAAAACAAGTGTTACCAAGGTAACTAGGATAAGCATCAACCAACCGTGGGACGCTAGCACAGACAGAACAGTATCCTCTGATGCTACTGCAGAGGCAGGACGCTCCCTGAAACACAGGACAAAAGTGACTTCAGTGAAGTAAACGGCCCTCAATCCAAGATGTAAAATAATCTGAACAGAATGAAACCACATGATCGTTTTTCTTACTTGTGGGTCTCAGTTTAAAGGCTCGGCTGAAGTATTTAGGGAAAACTTTTCCCTCAGCGTCGCCTGCAGTCAGCAACACACCGTTATCTGACCAGAAGAACTCAATACCATCTGTTCAGATACACACATGAAACACACGTCACAGAGATTCTTGCACAAGCACGGACTGGATCAAGTGCATTGGGGTAGCAGTCACTAGTGGAGGAGCTTACCGGCGAGAGCTTTGGGTACGTCGATGTACACGGCAAGATCACAGTCTTTCCTCATGCCTGGTGAGAATGGACGACATCATAGAACTAAATGTCCGACTGACTTATCACACACACACACACACACACACACACACACACACACACACACACACACACACACACACACACACACACACACACACACACACACACACACACACACACACACACACACACACACACACACACACACACACACACACACACACACACACACACACACACACACACACACACACACACACACACACACACACACACACACACACACACATACACACACACACACACACACACACACTACCGCTGATGACGCCGTCCTCCCCTGGCAGGCCTGGGGCCAGGTGGATGTGTGTCCTCCTCATGCGGCTCAGGCCCTGCTGCTGGATGGAGCTCCAGTTGCGGAGGTAGGAGCCATGGACGGCCTCAGCGGGGCAGCCTGGAGATCCAGCCAGGACGGGTGTCAACTCCAAATCCATTACCTCACCACAGCAAATACAACCAATATCAACAAAAACACAGCATTTAAGATAGTTTTTGTGACCAGATTAAAGATATACTCCGTAAGATTTTCATTAAATTGTCTTTGAACTTACTATCTATCACAGAGTGAGTTGAAACAATGGTGATTGATCCTATGACCCACCAATGAAAGCACTTCTACTTGAGTATTTCAATATCAGTGTCTGTGGCGACATTCCCTCGCTAGATGTAAATAAGCCTCCATGTTAGTGACGTTGCTGACAGCGGTTGGTCTGTCGGCCCAGAACGTCATTAACTGTTAAGCTGCGTTCACTTGAAATCAGAAATGGGGAACATCCAACTTCTGAGTGAGGCTTGTAGGAAGGACGGAAATGTAAGGGTAGCACATACACTCACCGGCCACTTTATTAGGTGCACCTGGTGCTTAATAAAGTGTCAGTGTGGACTTCTGCTGCTGTTCCCTATCTGCTACAAAGTAGGTGGTGTTGTGTGTTCACAGATGCTCTCCTGCATTCCTCTTTTGTAACCAGTGGATATTTGAGTTCCTGTTGCCTTTCGATCAGCTCCAACCAGTCTGGCCATTCTCCTCTGACCTCTGGCATCAACAAGGCGTTTGCGCCCACAGAACTGCTGCTCACTGGATATTTCCTATTTTTGGGACCATTCTCTGTGAACCCTAGGGATGGTTGTGCATAAAAATCCCAGTAGATCAGCAGTTTCTGAAACACTCAGACCAGCCTGTCAGCCTGTCTGTCCGGCACCAACAACCATGCCACGTTCACAGTCACTTAAATCCTCTTTCTTCCCCATTCTGATGCTGGTTTGAACTGCAGCACATCCTCTTCACCATGTCTACATGCCTAAATGCATATGGTTGCTGCCATGTGATTGGCTGATTAGAAATGTGCGTTAACGAGCAGTTGGACAGGTGATAAAGTGGCTGGTGAGTGTATGGGACGGACCGGAAGTAGAGAGGTGAATGTGTTTCAATAAAGTCTACAATAGAGCAAAAAATCGAAAAAATTGTCAACACACAAAGTGAACAAGATGGAGGGCTCTGAAAGAACCGCCTCACCTGCAGTTACATCTTACCACCAAAGAGGAAACAACGTATATATGGAGGACAACTTTAAGCTCTAATACACAGAAAATAACGGACCTGAGGAAAATCAGAGTGGGATGATTAAATTTGTTGTTGAACTAGTTGTTAAGATCTTGTCGTGAAACCAAACAAGTATTAAAGTCCAATGAGGGTTTGTCTTTACATCTCATGTTCTTTGCAACAAATGAGGAGAAAAAATAACAATCTAATAAAGTAAACGTAATGAAAGTTGCATTTCAGCACCAGGGTCGGTGCTATTCCCCAATGTCTTTTTGTACTTTCAGCTAACTCTGATTTTAGAGGATTGAAGTGATATTTTCCATTTAGAGCATCTTAGATTTGCATTTATACTCTGAAGCCGGTGCAGTTTGGTTTATTACATCTGTCTGCTCTTGGAGGAACAACGTGGGAGCGTGTTTGGAGCTGTTGTGGGATCTCTGAGTTAATTTTCCATCCGAAGAAAGCAAATTGAAGTTATTGAAATTGAAGCTGGCTAGTCCACAAGAAAGGAAAAGTTCCTAACTCAAAGTAATTTTATTGTAAATTGAATATATACTGAATACAGGGGGATAAAACATCCTGGCATGCTGGTTTTACCCGTGTACCTGTACTGAATGGCCCTGACTGGCTCGAATCTGCAGGCGGCCGTCCTCCGGATGGGGGCGAAGCTTAAAGCGCTGCTTGTCATTTGTGGCCACGACTCTTTCGACGTCTTCCAATGAGTACGAACGGAACTGCGGGTGAGCGAGGAGTTCCTCCACAAACATGAAGCCGTCTACAGAGGATCAGAGGTGACGACGGTCACAGTTACACGTTGGGATTTTTCTTTCTTGTACTTGGTCAGAATGGACCTTACATATAAAGCATGCGTGAACAACCTGTTGAGTGGACAAACATGACTACTACTATGAATTGAATAAAATATAATGAAATGAAATGAAATGAAATAAAATAAAATAAAATTGAATTGAATAGAATAAAAGAAAGTAATATAAAATAAAATGAAATGACATAACAAATGATAAAATTAGGTGAGAGGAGAGAAGATAAAATAAGATGGGATGGGATTGAATAAAATAAAATAAAATAAAATAAAATAAAATAAAATAAAATAAAATAAAATAAAATTAAATTAAATTGATTTAAATTAAATTAAATTAAATTAAATTAAATCAAGTAAAATTAACTTAAATTAAAGATGGGATGGGACTAAAAAAATTTTTAAAAAGTATAATAAAATAAGAGGAGATAATATAAGATAATTAATAATAATTATTCAAGATAATAATTGAATTGAATCAAACTGAACTGGACTCCGGACCCGCTTGTGACCGGCTCACCTGTTCCCATTTGAAGATCCATGTGGTTCGCTCCATGACGAAGAGCATAAGACATGGATTTAGACAGGCGGACATCTCTGTTCTGGAAAGGGGATCAATCATAACACACACACACACACACACACACACACACACACACACACACACACACACACACACACACACACACACACACACACACACACACACACACACACACACACACACACACACACACACACACACACACACACACACACACACACACACACAAACAGTGATCTAATTATAGCTCTAGTTTAAATACAGGGCCATAGAAAACCATTCATACTGTTCGCCATGACAGCCAACACGGGAGGGTCATGAGCCAGGAAACAGTTTCTGAACTATTAAAGAGATTGGGCCATATCCTCATTTCTAGGGCGGAAATCTCTCACCTCTCCACCGCGATTTCCTCTCCTTCCTCTTCCTCCTCTTCCTCCTCTGCCACTGTCCATTTATCTGCTGCCAGCTCAGTTATTCACGCCACGATCTGAAGCTGACATGATGAACTGCTGTGATTTAAATGCAGTGAAACGTCACAAAAGATCACTAAACGCATGTAAACAAACGTGCAGCTCCCCACCTCCTGTTTAGTCTCGTTGTTCCATGTAGGTGGCGCTGTGGCGGTGGAGCGGCGGCGCAGCACAGCACCACAGAAGAAGAAAATGCATTTTTAACCAAGGCTGATGGAAGGAGGCTGAGACACACAAACATGTCTAAGCTTTGGGGTCTGACCATAGACTAAAAAATAATTTATTTATTCATTTTAATGCATTTAATAATTTATTGCTGTATTTATTTATTCGTTTTTATGCATTCATATATTCATTATTGTATGTCTCTATACAATTATTTATGTATTCATTTATTTATTTATTGCTGTATTTATTTATACATTTATTTATGCATTTATTTATTATCTGATGTACTTATTTATACAGTTATTTATGGATTTATTTATTGCTGTATTTATTTATACATTTATTTATGCATTTATTTATTTTCTGATGGACTTATATTATACAGTTATTCATGCATTTATTTATTGCCGTATTTATTTATTCATGTTTTATGCATTTATTTATTTATTTATTTATTTAATAACACTTGACTCACGTTTAGTCCTCCGCAGTTTACAGTAAATGGCATTAGAAATAAAGTGATGGTAAAGTATGATACTTTCCAGAACGACTCTTAAACATAAAACTTTGAATTGTTCTGTGGCAGACAAGATGTTACTGCGCATGCGTCACAAACCAACGTCACACTTTTCTGTGGTGTCCCGGCCTTCTTCCATTAGCTCTGGTTTTGTCCTGGAAGAAAACATCCCTGAGGACAGCTGCTACAGGTAAGAACATTTTAATCATATCCACGAAAAATATGAGATATTGCAACTCTGAATGAATTCTGGCAATTTTACAAGTAACTCACACGTCATGCCGATGTCTCCAAACAAACAAACACCGGTTACTGGAGCTCCAGGTCCTGAATTATGCACTGAGGCTGCGCTAAATGGGCTAATGCTAACTAATGTTGTCTTCTTTGTGACACAAATTAAGACCAAACGGCCGTTGACTGACTACTTACGGCGGGTCACCATGGAAACGTTAGACACGTTAACGGACGACTGAACTGTCAATTAACGGCGTTTAAATGTTAATTTTATAACTTGTATCCTTAAATCTTTGTTTCTTTCCAGTTGTTATAGAGATTATAGATTTGTTTTTTAATTCTGAATGAAGCTATATTTTGGATACTAAAATACATCAGTACGTTTAAATTGTAAATTTAAATTTAAACTGTAATTTGATGAAAATATGACAAATAAATTGTTTATTGTAAGATACTTGTTAAGTAAAGTTGTTTTTTAAAAAATGGTTGAGCTTGAAAATACAATAATAATAATTAAGAAATACAAATAAAATGAATGTATGACAGGGGAAGCTGTTAACTAGCAATGAATTATGCAGAAGGTGTTATATTATATAGTGTATATATTCAATAAGTGTATACAACTCCCCCTCTTCTTTTCAGATATGTCAAAAAGAAAAAATGAAAAAAAAGTTTATTATTTTCTGTATGTTTGTTTTGATAACCAGCTGTTTTTTTCAGTATTTCTGTGACTCCTTAACAGAAAAGGGATGGCGTTTGTGGAAGCTTTTATTGGTCAATATTAGTGTAAAAGCACAGGAATGTCATAAATCCACAGAGTACGGTTCACACGTAACTATGGTAAAAGTTGGACAAAATTTTACAAATAAATAAAAAAGCCACAAATGTCACGTTGCTCACAAACTCACAGGAGGCGATCCACAAATATGCAAACCTGTTTCACAGTTAGAAATGGGTCCGTAAATGCGTAAATATGACTACGTATTTTCAGAGTAAGTTTTATTTATTTGCAACTGAACAAATACACATTTGTGGATAGTCAAATACCTGTCAATCTAACATTGCCTGTGCTTTTACAGATAATATTGTCCAATAAAAGTTTCCATAGGCGATGGATTAACAACAAACTATTATTATATATTACTACTATTATTATAAATTATAACGTGTTGTCTATTCTATCCAAGTGTGCAAGACACAGTTTTAAAGTGCTCCCAAGGCTGGCTGTCCGTCAACATCACAAACAAATGTGCAAATTGCCTCTTTACGCCCTGACATTTTGATCTCCGTTGCTCAGGTGATGGAGTTCCCCCAGCACTCCCAGCAGCTGCTGACAGCTCTGCGGTCCCAGCGCCAGCGGGGCTTCCTCTGTGACTGCACCGTCTTGGTGGGCTCATCCCGTTTCCTGGCTCACAGGGCGGTTTTGGCCTCCTGCTCACCTTTCTTCCACATGTTCTACTCAGACTCTCCGGGGCTCAATGGTGGAAATTCGACCAGCACCTCCGTCACACTCGACAGCGACATTGTCACGGCTGCTGCATTTGGACTGCTCTTGGACTTTGTCTATGAAGGCGTGTTGCAGCTGGGCGAGTCTCCGCCACTGGAGGACATATTGGCGGCTGCGAGCTTTCTGCACATGAACGAGGTGGTGAGAGTCTGCAAGAGACGCCTGCAGAGACGAGGGCCTCTGGCTGAGGCCGACAGCACTCGCTCTGAAGAGAGCACTGGAGCGAGAAGGGCACTAGAGACGAGGAGGGAGGGTGACGGTGGAGCTGAGCCGGTGGTGGCCATGGCAGGAGATCACTTGGATACAGTTGCTGTGGCAACGCCCTTCTCATCAGTATCTATAATGGCAGAGGGGGGTCAGTTGGAGTCTGTGAAGTCTGAGCAGAGGACTGGTGGGGGGTCATCAGAAGCACGAGTTCAGACTCCTCTGAGCCCCGACCTTGCTGATACCACGCAGCCAGGCATGGAAGGCACTCCTCTGCCCCCAGGCGGAGAGCTAGTGCAGGGTCTCATCAAAGGCAGGTCTGCCCCTTCCTCGGGAGGTCATGGAGAGGGGTCGGCCCTCTGCAGCCCTTGCAGCACCACGGAGACATACAGGTGCGGGTCTTGTTGTGAATTTCTAGACTGTTTTAACAAATAATAAAGGGTGTTGGTCCGTGTACTGACGGATATTCTTATGATTTGTTGATAGTAAAATTTAAAAAAAAGCTGTTTACAGTATATCTTCCTTTCTTTCACCAGCCACAGCAGTAACCAGCAGCCCTCCTCGTCTTCTTCCTCCCTGGTGCCAGTGAGCCAGGCCAGCGGTCGGTCAGTGGTTGCTTATTCCCAGTCAGGATCATCAAGCCTTTCCCCGAGCCCCCAAAGGAAACCCTCAGAAGCTCAGCACAGAGGCACACCGGGCAGAGGACAACAGATGGTTATGTTTATGCAACCATCAGCGCTAACCTCACACAACCCAACACACTCGCCGCCACATCGTGCCCTCCCCCAGATTCGAATCCAGAGTGCTTTGTCGCTCTACACTGCTCCTCAGACTCAAACCCTCAAACGTCCTGAGGGGAATATGGGAGCTTCACCCGGCACTAGAAATGAAAGATCTCACCCCCTTACGGGCAGAGCGAGGACTGAGGACAATGATGGAGAGAGTTTGAAAGTCAAAGTGGAAGCCATTGTTATATCTGACGAAGAGCTAGAGGAGGAGAAAGTGGAAAGCAGAGAGAGAGAACCAGTGATGGAAGTAGACGACGAGTATGACGAAGAAGAGGAGCTGCACAGCCCTCCGTTTCTCTCCTCCCACCCGCAGGGCCTATTACAAATGACCTCCCATTCAAATGACTTCTCCTTCCCCCTCTCTCCCTCCTCTTCCTCCTCCGGTGCCGGCCCCTCCCAGGACACTTCGTCCTTCGCTCTCATTCCTCCGTCCACAGCTCAGCAGCAATTAGACCCGCCCGCGTACTTCCAGGACTTCCAGGACTCTATGGGGAACTTTGTGGAGGACGTCCCCACGTGCGGAGTCTGTGGAAAGACTTTCTCATGTACGTACACACTGAGGCGCCACGCCATCGTGCACACACGCGAGCGTCCTTACGAGTGTCGCTACTGCTACCGGAGCTACACACAGTCGGGCGACCTGTACAGACATATACGCAAAGCTCACGACCACACGCTGCCGGCCAAACGCAGCAAGGCAGACTTGGAGACCTCACTGCCACCACAACCACCACAGCCACCACCTCTTAGCTAACACACACACACACACACACACCTAAACTTTGACCTAATATTCTAAGTTTAATTCTACATTTGAAATCGAGCAGAAGTGAAACTAATGATTGTTTTAATTTTCAATGAAAATGTTGGTTATTTTTTTAATCGATTGTCTGGTAGATAAAATGTCAAAAAAATTGTCACAAAAGCCCAAAGTGTAATCTTCAGTTTTATCCAAATATTGTATTGATATTTTTATATGTGCACCCAGCAGACACCCAGGCTTTCTATACTACTGAGAACATTTGATCCCTGTAAACACCAACGATGTGGCAGTTATATCATCTCACTAACGCGCTTTATGCTCAAGTATGACCAAACACTCATCTGATTTGATGCTATTGTTCTACTCATTTTTTTTTAACTTAAGAGGCATTTTTCAATTTAGGTTTGTAATTTTTAATTTTTAATATTTATGCATTTGTATGAGTATGAAAATTATCTGAATTATTCTCATCGTAAGAAAATTCAGGAGATGTTCAAATATGTTTCAGAGTCGTGTAACATCCTACATTTAATATTTGCCATAGACCTTTTTAACAGAACTCCATTGCTAGGCAACAGCCTTGGTCCTTGTTAACTTCCTGTCAGCTGATGTCATTCACAGTCACTGCAACAGGAAATAAACTTGGACACATTCAGAATGTTTATGTCTACATGTTTGAGCAGGTCCATTTTAACTCAAAACACTAATACAGGAAACGCTGTTTTTTCAACAATAACATGGATTTGAATTTGTACGACTGTGCCAGTAATATATAAGCATTTTACTGTCTAGTGTTTTCTTTATCAGAACACACACTTCCAAAATTATATGATAGTGCCATTTTATAACTTGTAATACAATCTGAAGTCACTTCATGAACAGCAGATAAACTAAAACAAAAATCAACTGTGCCAAAATGGCCGTTATGTTTGCCTTCTTCACCCCCTTAGCTCCTTTATCAATAAGAAATCTTTGTTTAGGACGGTTCCTAAATGAGGCAACTGAGCCAGAAATATCAAAGTGGCAGCCAAACTCCGTTCAGAGATTATATTTATTCTAAATGCAGATTCTCTTAGCTCTGTGGCTGCCGTGTCCTACACCATATTTCAGACTTTAGTTCTCCATCTGGGTCAATTAAAACTCGTTAGAAGAGGAAAACAGGTGTAACTGTTTAGCTTATCAACCAACATGTAGAGTAGCAGTGGAAGGGAGTGAGGAGAGGAGAGGAGTGATTTTTTGAGGATGTTTGCTTTTCTTATTGCCTGTGAAGTTTCCCTCTGTAGTGTTTCTCCTGTAATATGACACAGTATACAGAGTACACTTTGACACTGTGTTACATGTTTTGGAAATAGTTTCTGTAAGTACTGATGAAAATATGACGGGTTTTACCAAACAAACCCACGAGACACTCAGAAGAGACAGGTGAGTCAGTGGTCATTTCGATGGTTTCATGGTAGCAAGTCCTGAATGTGACCTTGTGAATAAACACTGTTTAGTAGGAATAATATGCACATGTTTCAGTGAATCACATAATCACAAAGGGCTTTTATTTCACTACAAAAGAACATTTACAAAAATATAAACACCATGTCTGTTACTCATTATTCTGCAAAAGTGGCATTTCTTTCACAGACTGTGGCCAGTAACCAGCAAACTGTACATTTCCTTCCTTACACACTGGTGGTGACATCAAGCTGCCACCTCTGAGCAGGAGGTTTCCTCTCTCTTCAGTCTTCTACTGGTCCGTGGATCTGTGAGGAGACAAATATTCATCTTCAAATCTGTCTGTGTGTCCTTGTAATTCCAACCTTACGATATTCTGATAAAATATTGTTGCCGATGTAGCTGTTTGACAATTTCAACAGAGGACGGAGCCACACAACATTGTTCCAACAGCAAAACTGCAAACCCAGAAATCCATTTTTAATTAGACAATACTGTGGCTATGATTGGTCATTCAGATTATTATCATGTGAACCCAGATATGATTGAAAGACACACGCTGAATCAAATTTTTAGAAGCCTGGTAAATAAATTCCGATGTCATGTTTAGTGCCACAAACAGGTGTTTTGATTAAAATTATCGTTAGTAAATCGATCTACTGGACAAAGCTTTGATTATCCCCTCACAACAGAAAACATTGCTGGGTACCAAACTTTGATAATTTAAGACACAGACCGAATCGCTTCCATAGTGTTGCCTTGTCATTAAATACCTGAAGAGTAAGTCTCATCGGCGTCAGTAAGTCAATAAGCATGCAGCATGCTTATACCAAGATCTAGTAATGTTGGTGATTGGCTGTCTACGTTACAAGTGTCAGAGGAATTCAGGGATAATGTTGCGAACAGAGACTAGATTTGTGTTTTGTACTTTGAGATGCTTGAAATCATTAAAATGAAAGATAAGTGCCGTTATTTTGTAAAATCATCCAGAAATCAGTACCGAAGTCAAGGCATCGGTATCACGCATCATCACAACTTTAAATTACTGGGTGACACAGGTTAGTCTGTTCTTCGAGTGTCGTCAGCTACAAGACAAAAGAACTCACCGCTTCAGCCAGCTCGGGCCAATCCATCGCCGTCATGATTGTATCGTCAGAGTTCGGAGGTGTTTCCAGGTTCCAGTAGGTCAGTTTGTCAAACACAGAGGAAACCCTCACTGTCCTATCCTGGACACACACAATTTACCATCATGAAGACATAGCAATAAAATCCAATGAGATAGTTTTTGTGACATGAAAGAGGAATGTTTACCTCCTGGTCAGAGCCGGACTTGTTGATCTCTTTTAGCACCAGGCCGGAGTAGCCCTGTGGACAATTCAGCTCCTGCCCCCTCAACGCACGCCCTCTGAATGACACCGTCTTCTCTGTCATGAGAAAAATGCATAAACGGTTGTTGTAAGAGACGCCTTTCTCCCCCATACACTAAATATTACTGTGGGATAAAACATGAGACGCACCTTTTTAAATCTGGATTATACATTTGGCTTGGTTGGCTGTTTTTATTTATTTATTTAATAAGAAGAGATTAACTCCTTCTCTAATCATGATCATGGTGCAACAGCCATCCTGACCGGGGATCTTTCTGTACTAAAACACCAAGATCTTGGTCAGGTCAATCAGCTGGATACCAGTCCCTGTTTACGTTAGACACAAGTGCAACATATTGGGACCAGTTGTTACAGGATAAAGCAGCAGAAAATGGCTCAAAACCAGCGGAAGTTTGGCATGTTTACATTATCCTTGCATGACTGTACAATAGGGCTGCATAATTAATCGCAATTTTATCAAAATTGCAATATGGACTAGTGCAATACCCATAACACAAGGGGGTGCATTATTTGTTAAATGTAAAAAATGTGTCAAAATACCATTCTGAGTTAAGTACGATGAAAAAAACGAATCTTTGTTGGGTATAGATCCTCGCAGATTCTCCTTGATATCCCCCGTTGTTTCCTATGAACGCGATCTGGACCAATAACGATAAGCTCCAGTGTACTAGTAGGGAGGGTGAGTGTACCTAGTTTGGCATCTTTGGTGGTGGCAGTGAAGTATTGTGAGACCTGGGCCGGCCCGTCGTGTTCGATCTCACAGGGCAGGAGGTGGACAGGGACTCGCTGTGCTTGGCTCACAGATGACACATGAACACGGGTGACACTGGTGTTACAGGACATCTTTCAAACAGAAAACATTAGACAAAAATAATTAATTACACTCTCTTTGATATTTTATTCAAACGTATCATTTAGAGATCGAGGTTCTCTCTGAAGAAACTGCTTGTTCTGACAGACACAGGTATAACTGTGTCTGTTAATGTGATCTTACCAGTGGTGTAATGTAACAAAGCACATTTACTCAAGTGCTAGTAAAACTTTAAGGTACTTGTACTTGAATATTTAAATTGTGTGCACCTTTATACTTATTATACTCCACTACTTATATTTGACAGCTTTAGTTACATACACATATCAACTAATGAATCATATTATTACAGGTTAAGCTTCCCAGCAGTATATAATATAGTTAAAATTAGCTGCACCTTTACCAGCTACAGCATTAAAGTGATGAACACATCATAATCCAGCTATATATAATATATATTATTCTGAAATGGGCCTTTCTGCATAATAAGTTCTTTTACAAGTTTTTACCGAAATAATAATAATAATTCTGCAAAATATCTCCACTTCTTTCACCACTGGATTATACTAACTGTAATTAAAGCACAGGTGGTTTGTTCATATGTTTAATTAATTATATATTTTCTTGCGCCTCCTCTGACGAGTTATTAATAAAAACAATGATTTCGTTCTTTAATGGTTTGTTATGATGAAGTTTGGTTTTTCTTTAAATAAACAGCCTCTTTTAATGATGTCGTCGTCCTTTCTCAGCTGCACAACAAACCTGTTGATAGATTACTTATCTATTTATTTGACAAACGTAACTGTAGCTTTACCTTTCAGCAGTTTTCCGGAGGTTTCTGTGAAATTAATGTAGAATTGGACTTTTTCCGGTACGCGCCAGTCGCCGCCTGTGATTGGACGACAGCGTCTTCTTCTACGCTCAAATATATTTTGGCGGTTTTTTTCTGCTCCACCGGAGGATGTCCCCCCCTTCAGGTGACACCTTATTATTATTATTATTATTATTATTATTATTATTATTTTAAATATATTTTACTTTTTCAACCTGTCTTTTGTTTAATTTATTCTTTATTTTTCTCATTCCTGTACTTAGAGATACTTTATTTTGTGTACTTTTAAAAAAGTGTAATAAAATAAAATAATTGGACCCAAAACATTTGTATCTGCACTTAGACTTCTCTTTATTGAGCCCTTTGGGATGGCTCCTGCAAGGAAATTTGATTCCCATCAGCTTTCAAAACATTTATGTAGAAAATAAGGAGGTATACAAAATACAGTATAAGATAAATAATAAACTCTTAGCTAAGTAAATATAGAAAGTAAAACAATAAACTCTTAAAGTAAATAAAGTAGAGATAAGAATACAAGTAAAATAAAACTCACAGTAAATTAAATCGGATAAGTTAAGTTTAGAGAAACGTATAAGATCAAATATATGACTGTATATTGCAGAAATTAGCAGTAAGATTAATTCCAGTGTCCTCCTCTCTGCCACCGTCACCAGAGGGTCCAGTTTCATGCCGACCACAGAACCGGCCCGTCTGATCTCTTTATCCAGTCAGAGATGTCCCTCTTGGATCTGCTGCCCTCCAGCACAACACAGTTTAGAAGAGGACGCTGGTGACCACAGACATTCATCCCTTCATTCTCTAAGTCAGTTATCATGCAAGGTCAGATATTACTCCACTTTCCTTCTCATATGTACGATTTCTTTTTAAGTGTTTTAAGTCACAGGTTCTTGTACAATAGCGACGTGGATTTTTAAGACATTAACAATTGGGGATTTTATCTCTTGGCAATTTAGCGTTAAGTCTCTAAATGCAATGCAGGATACGTGTAAAGATCCAGATGTTTTCTGTGATGCCACCTCTTAAATTAGTTTTACTTTGCTAACAGAACATTGTAAGACCGAGTTCTATCCATCTCATCTCATCTCATCTCATCTCATCTCATCTTCATCCGCTTATCCGGGGTCAGGTCGCGGGGGCAGTAGCTTTAGCAGGGGGCCCCAAACTTCCCTTTCCCGGGCCACATTAACCAGCTCTAACTGGGGGATCCCGAGGCGTTCCCAGGCCAGTGTGGAGATATAATCTCTCCACCTAGTCCTGGGTCTTCCCCGAGGCCTCCTCCCAGCTGGACGTGCCTGGAACACCTCCCTAGGGAGGCGCCCAGGGGACATCCTTACTAGATGATCCTGAACCACCTCAACTGGCTCCTTTCAATGCAAAGGAGCAGCGGCTCTACTCGGAGTTCCTCACTGATAGCTGAACTTCTCACCCTATCTCTAAGGGAGACTCCAGCCAATGAGGTACCGTTACAAACATCAACATTTTTGGCATTTGGTGAGATATTGAACAGAATAAACCCATTACCAGCTCTGGAAGGGGAAAAACAGACGCAAAAACAAGAAAATAAAGAATTCGGTATAAAACATAAGCATAGAAAGTATTAAATACATTTGTATTACTTAAAACATAAAATTATGGACATTTATAACCTATTATAAAACAAAAGTATGGACTGGAATGAATAAACTCAAAATATAAGCTGCCAAGGAAATCAAGTTATTATGCAACATTGTCACAGAAGGCACCATCAATAATAGTTTAACAGTTTCCAAAACAAAATAATGAGCAGATATTAGCAGTCTTAGTATATTCTTCCTGAGAGTTCGTTATGATATGACGCCATTAGCCCTGATTTTCTTTTATGTCACTCTTACGTCACACCCTAACTTAAATACAGACAATAAAAGGGAGCTTTAGTGGCATAAAGTATTAATAGTTCTGGTATTCTCAGCTCTGTGTTCCAGTTGGCAGCAGCAGCGCTCTTCACGAGGGATGAGCTAAACCCTGAACACTGGCAGCTTTTTAGCAGCTACAGTTTCTCACAGTCAGTGTCGAGCTGTGGACAAAGAATTCAGGGAAAGGAGAAGTGATTTCCTAACAGCTCACAGTTGGTCAACAGAAACCAGAGGTGAGAATTTTTTGTTGTTTATAACAAGGCATGACTATGTATTGTTGATTGTTGCTGCAGGCATGTTGATGTTAAATAAACCGAATAACGGTTTAATTTGGCTAAAAAAGTAAATAACTGTGTAACTTCTAATAAAGGCCTAACCAGAGACAGGGGTTGCAAATTAGTTTAGACTAGAAACCTGTATGCATGGCATGTATTTTATATGAAACAATGTACAGTGTATGTGTCCCTGCTCAATACACTTCAAACTAACTAACTAACTAATTAACTAATTACACTTTAAATAAACTTTACATGTGTGCTTTTTGTGGGTGTGTGTTTATTATTGAGAGCCCTTTCGGACCTGTTCTTATGCATATGGTGTTTTGTTGTGTTGCTTTTATTCACTGCTGTATTGCAGATTGTAGGACTCTTCAAATAATAATAAAAATAAAATCATAAGATCAAAAGAAGTTCCTCTGGGTCGAAGCAGAAATCAGCAAGTACTCGAGTAAATGTACTTTCCACCCCTGAACTTTAGCTTTAGCGTATATGTACACGTAAAACACCGTACAGTTGCTTCTTCTATCATGTAATAGAGTCAGAGTGGAAGTTGACTTGTGACACAGTTTGTTTGAGTCATCTGATGTGAAAGGCCTCCGCTTGTGACTGAAACTGCACTCAGTGGTTTCACAGCTCTCAGTGATGATCAAAATGGTGCTTGTGTCTCAGGCTTCATGACGTCATAACATCACCAACCACATTTTCATGCCTTGAAACAGACACAGATTATTCTTTCTCTCTTTTTCTTTTTTTCAGGGAAATGTTGACAAGAACCAGATAACTTTTGAACGACCCTCAAGACTTTTCAACGACAGAGACTGCTGCCAAACTAAGCCAGTAAGATGCTTTTAATTACGTGCAACATGCTTGTAACCGGTCGGTGCTCATCCCTGTGTTCTGTTCACTTCATTGTTTGTTGATGTTTAGATTTCATGGATCGCCAAAGTCATTTGCGTCCAGGAGGTGATGGAGAAACGTCGGCCCTCAGCCCTGGTCAGGTGCTGCTGGGTCTCCAGGATAATGTGGCAGTGTTGATGTCACGGGTCCGTCAGAGAGTTATACAGGGCTTTTTTCTGCTCTCTGTCATCTTCCTACTCCTCTGGATCGCTTCATTTTTATACGGCAGCTTCTACTACTCCTACATGCCCAAGCCGGCTTTTTCCTCACCCGTGCACTATTACTACAGGTGTGTATGCGAAGCCCAGGTAAAATCAGACTGTAGTTTCAGTGTGTTGATTTCCCACTTTCTTGCTTTTACTCTCACTCAGTCACTCACATTTTTGTCTGCAGGACAGACTGTGAATCTCCTGCTTCTTTTCTGTGCTCTTACCCAGTGGCAAACATCTCCCTGATGAGGAACAGGAAACACGTATGTATCCAATCCAACTTTATTTGTTAAGCACTTTAAAACAACCAATGTCCACCAAAGTGCTGTACAGAAGAATAAATAAGACACCAACAATAAAAGTTATTACAGCTCACATGAGGCACAACAATTACATATAAATACAACAATAAATTAGAAGACATAAAACATACCCACGCAATAAACACAGTCAAGATAAGAAAATTAAACTCAAGTAAGTAAAGTCAACAGACAGAGAAGAGGTCTGTTTAATGTGCAGAGGCAGATCGTTCCATTGTTTTTTCATATGTATGTATGAATGTGTGAATGCAGCTCTAGCTAGATCTGTCTATCTATCTCTCTCCACTCTCCCAGCAGTGTAATCGTTTTTAAATGTATACTCAGGTGCTGACTTTCGGCCAGTCCTATCGGATGTCTCTGCAGCTGGAGATGCCTGATTCTCTGACCAATCAGGAGCTGGGAATGTTCATGATCAAGACAACCTGTTTCTCTCGGGATGGAGGGCAAGTAGCCTCCTCTTCTCGCTCGGTGAGTTGTTGATGTGTTCAGCTCCCGCGCAGTCAAATAGTGCTGCATTACTAATCCTGCAAACTCCAATGATTCACTGTTGCACTGCTGTGTGTTTTCTTAGGCAAGACAACTGCTGTCCGCCTCCAGCTCTCGCTTTGTGAGTACAGCGCTGCTGAAGCACAATAACCTTTTAATCACACGGCCTGGTCAGAGCCAGATTAGGGCTGCTAATGCTTGCTGCAGAGCTCCACTGTAACACAAGGTGATCTCAGTGCTCAGACCATCGACATGGCAGGGCGAACATGTGGAGTAATGACTGATACAGCACATGGAGGGAGTAAAGATCTTCCAGTGACTTTTGATGTGTAAGGGAGGTCATCATCAACTTAAAGGTCCCGTATTGTGCTCTTTTTCAGGTTCATACTGGTATTATAGGTTTCTACTATGTTTGCATGCTTTAATGTTCAAAAAACACATAATTTGTCTCATACTGTGTGTCTGAATATACCTGTATTCACCCTCTGTCTGAAGCGCCCCAGTTTAGCACCTGTCTATTTAAGACCATCTCCCAAAAACTTTAAAATCACTTGTGTGCATTTCTCTGTAGATTGAGCGTTTCTATACTTTGACAGTATTTATAAAGCGTTATAAATAGATAAGACATGGAAGTCTTACTTCTCTTTTCACTAAACACTGAGTGATCAGAAAAAAAATGCATATTGTAATGGAATGAGTACAACAGTCTTTTTAAGGCTGTGTTTTGTGATGTTTTTTCACATTTAATAATAAAACATCTTGAATATTATTACATACTAATCAGCCTCAATCAACACCTTTCAGTCAAATCCACGGCCACAAAATACAGCCTCAAAACTAGATCTGAGTCAACACATAAAAAATCGCAGAGCTATTGAACTGCTCTTCATACCACCAAACTCCACTGAGATCAGCTTTTGTTAGTATTCATTGAACTGAGCACACAACCCAATCATTGAGTTATACAGGAGGTAAAGCTTTTGCATTCATGACAACATCAATCACCCTTTCCTTAACATTCATCATGGCTTCATTGAAAACATCTCCTGGGGATATGACATCATACATGTGAGGAAAGAGCAGATCAAAGTATGTGGTGGAGTGTGTATGTCTGCGTGACCGTGTTGTCCTGCTGTGGTCAGAGCATGCTGCGATACCGCTCAGACCTGCTGAGGTACGTGGGAACGTTGCTGTTCCTCCCGGCCTTTCTGACTGGAGTGGCTGAGCAGAAACAAGTGCTGGAGGTGGAGCTCTTCTCAGACTACACGGACAACTCTGTGAGTCGTGCACTCCTTTGTGAATGTGTTGCACAGCAAACGGGTATTTTGTTGAAGTCTAACAGGTTTGTCTTCATGTGCACAGTACGTCCCCTCGGTCACGGCCGTCATAGAGATCCTGTCCAGCAAGGTTCAGATCTACTCATCTCAACTCAACATTCATGCTCACTTCACTGGTATAAGGTAAAAATAGTGTATGTACACCATGCTGTAAGATAGATCTGACAGTAAATGATGTCTTTATTCTTTAAAGGTTCAGTACAATGCTCATTTTTAGGGTTTCTATTAGAACATGTTTACATGCTTAAATGTTGAAAAAAACAGGGCAACTGCCAATGACTCCAAAACCAACATAAGACCGTCCTACTGGTCGTGTCTAGATGGTAACCCAAGATTTGCAAAAGTCTCACGAGATGATTAAAGTTAGGCCTTAACCTCCAATGGTTAAGGTTAGGTCAGGAAGCAAGTCCTGCAAGAGTTTTTTGCAACATGTTCAGAGGGTTTCTGGAGGGATTCGTTGAAAAAAGCCTCCTGGCATAGAAGTAGTAGGAGTCAGACTGAGAGAGTGGGGTAACAGCTCCTTTTTTTTTGCATCGCATCAAAACTACTGTCATTTTTCAATGTCAGATACTTGCTGTACAACTTCCCTCTGCTGTCAGCCGTGGTGGGTGTGTCCAGTAACTTCGTCTTCCTCAGTCTGCTCTTCGTTCTCAACTACGTGAGACTGCTGTTGAGAGTAGATTGGGGACCGGAGCAGGTGAGCCCCATCACTGCAGAGCTGTGGTGTAAGAGAGTGTGAAATATTACCAGATTCCTCTTAGGTGTAAGACTCAACAAGCTCCGACTGCTCGTTTTTCCTCCTTGTTTACAGCTCAGAGCAGATGGACCGCTGTCAGACACAAACATCAACAACAACCAACAAGAGGATGGAAAAGATACTGCTGCAGGTAACACAGGCACAGAGACTTTCCACGTTATTTGAGTAATTTGCATCAGTCACTTCATTTTGACTAAAAGAAGAAATTCCCTGACAGGCACTGCCGAGCTGATGGGTCCCCTCCAGATGACCCCTGGAAACCTGAGCCAGGAGAGGCCTGGAGAGGGGGACAGTGTGGAGCCATAACAAGATGTAAAGATGATGATTTAAGACAGATATGTGGTTTAAATGACTCACACACACCTCTGAGCCGCAATCTTTAAGTTGTATATCTTTATGCTCTCACACTTGTACTTATATAGTGCCTTTCTAATCTTCTGACTACTCAAGGCGCTTTCACACTACTTGTCACATTCACCCATTCACACAGAAATTCGCACTGATGGCAGTGGACATCTGCATCTAATCTATCCATTCACACCACATGTACACACCCTTGTGGGAAAAAATTCGGGGTTCAGTGTCTGAGGAGCTGGGGACGATCTTCTCTACCAGTGAGCCACAGCACCACTGAACCACATCATATAAGGCTTATAAACAAAACAAAAAAACCTGTAAGCCATCAAGACAGGTTTTTTTGTTGATCAACTATTAACAGCGAAATCCCGAAGGGTCGCTAACAGCCAGACGTGGCTAACACTGAGTAGTTCGGGGCGGAGCGCTGAACCATTCAAAACAGCTATTTTTAACCACTAATTTTGCTCAAAATAGCACCAAACCTCTGCAGTAGCATCTTAAGATAACAGCATAGTCCTTTTCATGGAGGAAAGTATTGAACTGAACTCCAGTGCATTCAGTAATCGGCTTGTTTGGGCTGCCTCTCAATATGGATGTAGCCGGCTGCTAAGGCTTGTAGCATCTTTTTTAATAAACTCCAGGTTCGCTAACTACGTTGTTGGTGTTTCGTTTTATGTGTAGGGACTGTAATAATGCTACTACATAGGTTTGGTGCTATTTTGAGGCAGTATTAGTGGTTAAAAAAGCCATATTGGATGGTTTAGCGCACTCCCCCGAGCTAATCAGTGTTAGCGTCTCTCTGGAATTTCTCTGTCAATCGGTTTCAATGGAAAAAAACTGTCTTGATGGCTTATATTATGTATATTCAGTAAGTTCCATTTTCGCCGGAGTTACACTTTAATGTCATTTCCCTAAAATGTATGGGATTGACTCACCTGAACCTTTATACAAATCTCTCATTGCTTTATATTTCATTGCACTCCATAGCTGTGATTGTGTGTTTATTCTGAAGTAAATAAGCACAAGAATAAATATGTAAGGTAACCATGAAATAATTCAATAATTTTCATGAATTATTCTTTTATTCTTTCTTTTAGCTATGAAATTCTGAAAGATTGTTTCTTCTGTAGTTTATAACTATTATGCTGGCTGAAGAAATGATACTTTAAAATGCTTAAAACCTGCTTGTACTTGATCAAAATGTAAGATTATGATTAAAGCGTGTGAGGCAACTTGTGCATTTCTTTCGTCTATGTAAAAAATTTAAATTGAGTAAGTTTACTTTTAAACATAGTTTGGCTGCAATCCATTCTAAAACATAATACACTTTACTGACATCGTAGACGTACAACAGAATTAAGTTTGGTAACTTTTAGTGCAATTAAGCAGCACAACAATGTGTTTAAGAATGTGTTAAACTGTTGCAATAGACCCTTTTTTAGAAAAATGTTTATCAGACTTTTTGTTAAATCTTTTGTGATTATTGACCCTCAAAGCTCACACTTACGTTTGGACGGAGGACATTTTACTCTATTTCCACTAATTCCTGGATCTCCTCCTGTGCTGTTGCCTGGATAAAGCTTTGGAAACTTAATGACGTCAGTGCATGCAAAACATGGCCCCGGCAGGCAGAATGAGAGCGGGATGTAAGTCACTGACAGGCAGAGGGCTTTCTGGCAGGTGGAAGACACAGGTATGGTAAGGTAAGTTGTGATCGTTTGTAGTTTTATATGTCCATTTGTGGAAGAAGAAAGCTTAGAAATGTTGAGGAGGCTGTGTTAGACTGCTGTTAAGACTTAAATTAATTTGTGCATCTCTTGTAAACATTTCCCTGTTTTCTACAAGCACGTGTGTCGGGCTCAGTAGATCCACCACTGGACTTGAGGATGGACATGATGACAGACGATAACCACGTGGAGGGGATCAAGATGGAGACAGAGAACAAGCAGACTATGGACTTTTCTGCCAGACTATCAGATGAGACGCATCAACACCTGACAATAAGTGAAGGGCCTTCCAGCAGCTGCAGGAGGGTCAGACTGAGATCCAGACCCAGACTGCAGTCCACTAAAAGTTTCCCCCCTTACAGTCAGTGTATAGGTGGACTTGGAGAGGACGGGGAACAGGACAACGAGCTCAATTCAGAATCAAGCAACTTGATGAGAGAAGATAAGACTGAGGTCATTCAATGTGCGGAAAGAAAGGACATTGACTCGAACACAAGGCAGGCAAGGGATGAAGTGAAGACAAAATGGAGGATGAGGAGGAAGGAGAGGTTAGGGGGGAGCTTTGAAGTTGATACAGAAGGCTGGGAGAGGGCGAGGTGGAGCGGGAAAAGAAGGGTAGAAGAGACTGGAGGAGAGAGGGAGCGTGAGGATGAGGAAAGAGAAGGAGGCACAAACAGCCAGTGGAAACACTGGCGAAGTCGAGACCCCAGCTTTGAGGAAGAAAAAAAAGAACAAGAGGAAGAAGAGAGGGAGAGATCTTTGGTTTTGGCAGCAGAGGGAGAGAACGAGGGCAGCAGGGAGACCCCAGAAACTGAGGGAATGAGAGAGGACTCCACAACACATCAGTGGTCCTCACATCCAATCCTCTCTAGGCTTTTGCACTGCTCCTCCTCTACCTCCACCTCCTCCTGCTCCTCCGTCAGCCTCTCCTCAGCAGAGAGCGATGAGGTCTTCAGCGAAGGAGAGGATGTTGGCTCAAAGAGGAGGGCGTTCAGGAAGGTGAGAATGATCAGATGCTGATTTAAACTACATTTTTCATTTGTGGCATTTGCTATCCAAGCCGGTGCATCTAGCTGCTCGTGGTAGAGGATTACTAAAACTATATTTCTCAACTGTTCTTTGCACCTGTGGTCCTAGTGATTTGCATGGGCTTTGAAAGAGGACTTTGACAGGGTCAGATTTGAATGTTGTTTGCATGTCTGGCAGCTGCTGCTGCAGATATGAGTAGAGGGGAGCACAGGAGGAGGACTACGGAGAAAACTTTCTCTGTGCAGTCTGCATTTTGCATTGTCGGACAAGAGTGTTATACAAGTATGAGAAATAAGCATCTTCTGAACATCTCTGTGACAAAAATAGCATCTTTTAGGAGTTAAATTGGAAGGATTAAGTTTTAAATATCTATATTTTTTCTTCAAATTACAAATTGTCATTTTGTAACAGTGTCACTACTGAGCATGCTCAGGTCAACTTTAGCTTCCCTTGTTTGTGGCAGCTGTTTTGTTTATATACAAAACAGACCATAACTGTCAAGATATGCGCTTTGTTAACACCAAATGTGCTGACTCTGTTTGGGTCAAGGTGCTATATAAATAATGTGAAAGTATTAAAACGCTCAATCCACAGAAAAATTCTTAAACGAGCCGTCTGGACTTCTGTACGGTTGTGATGTCACAACTCTACTATATATAAGTAGAAAGTGGCGCTACAGTCATTACCGGCTGCAATGACGATGCAGAGACATCAAGAGCGCAGATGCTAAAACCCCCTGAACAGACTGGGTCTTTTCGGGAGGGGGGCTCAAAGACAGGTGCTAAAACTGAGCGTTTCAGACAGAGGGTGAATACAGGTGTATTCAGACCTGACATGTAAACATTTTCTAGTAGAAACCTGAGAGTATGAACCTACCTAATACTGGATAATGTGCCCCAACGATTGTCTTTAAATCCGAGGGTTGTTAGGCCTCAATGATACACTGTGAACCTTAGCTTGTCCATAGACCTGTTTTACTGCAGACATTAACACGTCACAAGAGGAAAAGCACAGGTGTAAATAATAAAATCAATGATGGTTGTATCCCTTTTAGCTGCGGTTTCAGGGTCATACAATATCTATGGGGCTGGTGTTGTGAATGCCGGCTCACTGTCACGACCTCCCTGGGACGCTTTAACATAAGAGTAACAGTAACACCTGTACTTTACCAACAGTCAAAAGGTCTGTTGTGAAAAAGGCCTCTTAAGGACTGATAAATGGGAATGTGTTTTAACAGAATAACCCAGCCATCACTCAACATAAGGAGGTAATTGACCTATAATAGGTCAGCACAGTGGCTGAGCATGGTCAACGCACAGCAACAAGGTCCTGGTTCAAACCTGCTTCCTGGCCTGAGCCTTTGGATGCATATAGTAATTCAGGTTTAGGTGAATCCTTTACTCTGTATGTTTTACACTTGTTGACTTGTCACGGCTGTAATCGGCCTCTTTAAAAACAAACAATGCCTGCTGGGCTAGGCTCCACACCCTGTCAGCGGCCTTGTATGGAGCCATTAACATAATTTGCTCTTCTTTTGTGCCTCAGAGCCGCTCCTGGAAAACCTACCTGACCATGATGCACTGGTCGCTGCGGCGGCAGAGCTCCTGGGTCCAGCTGGCTGGACATCAAGGCATGTTCATCCAAAACAAAAAGACACAGAAACTATGATTGAGTCTGCACGTGAATATGAGAGGATGAACTACATGCACTTATGCTGCGTGTCTCTCTACACTAGGCATACTGGATAGAGCTCACATGCATACATAAAAAACAGTCCTTGTTTTTAGTTCATTCAGTGTGTTTTTGAACACCATTTACCAAATCAAAACTCTCTTAGTAGGGGCTTGTCATCCCTTAGAGAACTAAAATATGGAATTCAGTTTTATTTATAGTGCCAAAACATAACAAAAGGTATCTCAGGACACTTTCCATAATAGGGAGGTTTTGATCACTATATGATTTACAACAAGTATTCATTTTAACGTATGGTGGACGGCCACCTGTCTTGACCAGTATAGGGGAAAGGGGGAGAGAGAGAGAGGGAGAGAGAGAGAGAGAGAGAGAGACCCACACAATAATTACACTGGAAATTATGATAATAATTTAAATATGACTAATAATAATCATGGCAGTGGATAGAATGAAAGGCTCCCAAAACACCTGTTTATTGTGGTTGCTTGCATCTCTGGGACTGTCCTGTCTGTCTTTGTCTTTCTCTGTTCATCTGTCCGTCTTTTCTCTCTTTCTCTCTTCTTTTCTTCCTCCCTAACCAGTCTTGGCGGTCCTCCACAGAGCTGGGTCAACGTCCCTGTCTGTTAAAGGGAAGGTTGTTGTTTCTGCCGTGTGCACAAGATTGCTGTTGCTACTCATGTGCTAATTGTTGGGTCTATGTGAATCATGAATAAGTCATAGAGTGTGGTTTTACCTACTCCATATGTAAGGTGTCCTGAGATAACTTTTGCAATAATAGCAGTCTTGATAATAGACGTAAACCACAGGACCACAAACTGGAAACCTGAGCACAAGAAAGCACGAGTACTGACAGTTCACACAAAAAAAACAACAGGTAAAATCTATTAAGCACACGTGGATAGCTAATAATGCTGCCCGTTGTTCCAGGTAACTTCCAGTTGAGTGAGGGAGGGGAGGTGTTGAAACTATACAGTGAGGTGGAGGCAAAGTGTCTGGACTGCCTGATGAGAGACCGGCTGAGACCTTTTGTCCCGCAGTACCACGGCTTGGTCACCAGGGGAGAGCACTGCTACATCCGCCTGGAGGACCTGCTGAGCGGCCTGAGGAAGCCCGTCATCATGGACTGCAAGATGGGAGTTAGGTGAGACAGCAGTTATGTCTTTCTGCCAGAGGTGACTGGACCAGTTTTACAGGCTTTACACCCTAACTGAAAAATTAGAAAATGTCTTGCAACAAGAAGACTGAAGCAGCTTTCTGGAACAAACTCCCCTCACAATTAAGACAATACCTTCTGTTAGTGGCCTGAATAAACAGCTTGAAACTTATGTTTTCTATGCTATTATTTGATATTATTTAGGATTCACATTTATTTTGTTGTTTTTTATATCTTCAAAGTGTCAACCTATAGGATTTATATTATTATTATTTAAATCTTTTTAGGATTTTATAATTGTATTGTTTTCATTTGTTTTTTGTTTTCTGTATAAATATTAGATTATTGACTGAGTATGTTTTAAAGTATGAGAGTTCGCTTCTCAGGACATACCAGGAGGAGGAACTGATCAAAGCCCGGACCAAGTCCACCCTGCGGGGTGACATGTACCAGAAGATGATGAAAAGAGACCCGTCCGCTCTGTCAGCAGAGGAGCACGCACAGAGAGGCGTGACCAAGTTTCGATACCTTCAGTGGAGGGATGCAACCAGTTCCACATCCACGCTGGGCTTCAGGATAGAGGGCATCATGGTAGGAGGAAAGGCCCCCAAAACACCTGTTTATCTGTTTAATCCATACAATCCACATCTGTGCTGTTGTGTTTCTTCTCTGTGAGTCAGATGGAGGACGGCAGTGTCCAGCGGGACTTCGGGAAGATTCTGAATTTAGCTCAGGTCACGGAGGCGTTACTCTACTTCACCAAGAGTCAGCTGGACATCCTGGTCAGTTCTGTCTGATAGTTACAGTACACTAGTCTTCCTTTAGAAAACATCTGCTAAATCCTAAATCATATCACCCATCATTGTCCATCATCTTCACCCGCTTGTCCCTAACGGGGTCGCGAGGGCTGGAGCCGATCACAGCTGACATCAGGCGTGAGGTGCGGTACACCCTGGACACGGTGCCAGTCAATCACGGGGCACATAGAGACGAACAGAGACAGACAACCTTTCACATTCACATTTACACCTACGGGCATTTTAGAGTAACCAATGAACCTAACACATGCATGTGTTTGGACTGTTGGAGGAAGCCGGAGAACCCGGAGAAAAACCTGCGCAAACACAGGGAGAACATGCAAACTTCACCAGGAACCCTCTTGCTATGAGACGACAGTGTAAATCAGATTATGATCAATGAAAAACAATCTAAACAAAAGGACCGAAAAATGATGACTGAACAAAAACAGACTCAAACACTTAAATGGGCTAGGCCTATTAGACATTTAATGTGTCTCCAGGTTGAACCATGTTCAGCTTCCAACATATAATCAGACAGGGATCACACCACACACTAATATGTTCCTCTCTGCAGAAGTGTGATTTATTAAAACAGTAGCGTACCTATGTTCCCCTGGCTCTAATGTTCCCTATGTATGTGACCGGGGAAAAAGAAAAGGGTCCAATGTTCCCTGCGTTTCACAGAAAGGATACTATGTTCCCCGGTCTGTTTATCCCCAATTAGTTGCAAATTCCCCGGTAAACAGGCCTATGTAGACCCTAACACTACCCCCTCACCCTGACCCTAACTGTAACCCCTAACCCTAACAAAATGCTAAATTAAATCAGATTAAATATCAAGACAAGTCTATGGCAATGACTAATCTATGAAATCACTTCTGGGTTCATGAGAAATTATTCTTACAAATTGATCAAAGTATAATAATAGAGACCGTGTTGTGACAAAATCACACCACCCGTAACACCATTTTTGGACCAAGTGTTGGAGCAATGGCTCCTCCCCTTCCTACCCCGCTACTTCTGGCACCCTTGTTCAGATCACACCCATCTTTGAACTCTGCCTCCATTTTTATCTGAACTACACACCTTCGAAGTTTCGTCACTGTATTTGGCTCGGTTGCAATGCTATCGCAGCGACAAAATATGTCCTCAGACATATAAATCCCTGTCAAAATATTTAAAACAGAAC
This sequence comes from Echiichthys vipera, assembly GCF_963691815.1. Classification (NCBI taxonomy): domain Eukaryota; kingdom Metazoa; phylum Chordata; class Actinopteri; order Perciformes; family Trachinidae; genus Echiichthys; species Echiichthys vipera. The sequence continues at coordinate 13,503,281 of NC_139831.1, read as the reverse complement.
AGTAGGTGTCTCCAGGACCACGTTATGCCATGATGACACACGCACACACCGAATACCAGACAATACCAAAGTTAATATGATCCTGAACATGACATAGCCTATCAGGTGGTGATTTAATGCCTATTTTGGTAACCTTGTGGTTCATTTTTCATTTAAGGCCAATGGGAAAATGTTGAAATTATTTCCCAGGACAACACAAGATTGTCCATTTGACTTAATCTCTGATTTTGTTTTCCATGGCTGGGAAGGACACAACTCTGTAAAAGTACCTCAGCAGCCCACACAGGCAGTCTTTAAACATTTTTAATGAAGATTTACAAGCATTTATGAAAATTAAACTATGTTTAACTATCAAATAGATTAAAACAGGGAAAAAAATAACCTGGAAATTTTCAAAATAAAACTGAAAAAAGTGATCATTCCAGTGATTTTACTCCTGTCCTTCCCAAATCCTTGCTATTGTGACTCCCTGACATTTTTTGTCCACTATCCTCAGTTTATTGCATATATCTTGTACCCTGTGACGTGTGCACTAATACTAATCTGTGCTCTCAGAAATCGTACCACTCCAGACTCCTGGCACTGAGTGGTGCACTGAAGAACTCACTGTTTTTCCGAGCCCATGAGGTCGGTTTACACAGAGACGGCACCTCTCCTTAAACTCCGCTTCAAATATAATTAAATATTAATTAATATTAAATTAATTATTATCTGTATGTTTGACATGATCAGGTGATCGGCAGCTCGCTTCTCTTTGTCCACGACCACAGCAGCAAGGCCAGCGTGTGGATGATAGACTTTGGGAAGACGACCCCGGTGCCTGATGCGAGTGAGCTCCGACACAATGTCCCGTGGGCCGAGGGGAGCAGAGAGGACGGCTACCTCATTGGTTTGACCTCCCTCATCACTTCTCTGAGTGAGGCCATCAGTGTGGCCTCCTGGCAGCAAGAGAACAGCTGTGGAGGAGAAAAAAGAGTTGCATGAAGTACACGGAAATTCACGATCAGGTGGACAAAAAAAACTGCTGTAACACTTTGACTCTTTTGCAGAGGACGATTTGTTTGTGGGGAGTCTGTCCTCACGGGCTGAGGAAGAGGAACGAGCAAGTATAATTCAGCTAAAAATCCGTAGAAATGTGATCTGTGTGTCTTGCAATTGTACATCTGGCATGTACAATTCTTTTCTGTTCCCTTTTTTAATCATCAATAAAGGACCAAAAACAGATTTCCCTTGGGTTGGTTTGCGGAAACTCAGAGATCTTATGTTGCAACACAATACATGCTAAGGTTATTTGTTTACAGCCAAGCCAGCTCATAATGAATCATGCAAACAAGCTCTACCTGTTATAAGTATGTGTTAGAAAGACTAACCATACTCCCAATAAACCAAATACATTCTCAATATATTGATAAAATAGATGCTGTAATATTATCATTTGGGGTTTTATAACAGCTGGTATGTTCTGAGGCTGCATACAGTGTGAATGCCTGATGAAGAAAACTTTTACTATTTGATTATGCTTCCAGACAATGAATAAAGAAATAACTGGAGAGCTTCAGTTATCCTTACAAGAATATATAGTTTAATAACACGTCTGATCAGAGAAGCTCCTGGCACATGTACACGATCATGGACACCAACAAACTTTACGAGTCCCCAAAAGTGCACAACATTTTATAGTGTAACCCTTTCAAGGACCAAGGTCCTGTTATCTGTTATGACGCCCAGCAGAATAAAACAACCCCTTCTATCTCTCTTTGGTAATATCAGTCAGCTCTGTGCTTAAGCCCATGGAGATATCTGGAAAACCCTCACAGACAAAGTAATGTCTAAGAAACCCACTACAGTTACTGAACTGTGGAAGAGACCGAAGAAGAATGGACCAAGATTAAACCAGAGCAGTGTGAGAAACTAGTGATGTCCAGTGGGCGCAGATGTGCTGAAGTCATTCAAAGCAAAGGCCTCTACACTTCCTATTTGTTTTGTTTCTATAGCTCTATGAAAACATTGTTTAAATCTTCTCTTCTGACACAATGGTTACTGTTCTCTGATTTTGTTCACTGTTTTTTTCACAAAATAAAAGGATTAAGTGCCTGGGTTATTTAAAAAAGGTAGTACAGCAGTGATATAGCCACAGCGGATATTCAGTATATATCAAATCTAGAGCAATAATAAATAACAGTATTTCAGAATAAATCAAGTATTTATAATTTGTTCTCTAATTTTGATCTCTAGTGTATGTATATGCAGTTTATATCTTTTCTATTAACTTAGACAAATGAGAAAAGTACATTATTGCTGTTGTAGTAGTAGTAGTACTATAGTGTAGAGAATATAAAATTAGTGCAAACTACTGTCAAAACAGTCCCATCTCATTTCTATCATATCTTGTGATCTTCATCAGCAGATGAAATTTGCCCCTTTTGGCTTGTGTCTAAAATTTTGGGAGGGATTTGATCTTGACCTTGGAAACACTTTTTGATAACCACATGATCTTCATCCGACTAAAAGAAAGCACAGCCCTAGTTTCAGCGTGGATTATTGTGACAGATATGCCATCAACATGTCATGGAGACAATAGCGGGATTCATTTTTTATAAGAGAAGCACATTAGTGGGATCAACAGTGCTTCACAATTTCCCCTGAAAATATTGTCACTACACTCAAAAGTGACATTATATCTGCAACTCTGCATATATATATATATCTATATATAACATCTCTCCTTAATTGCATGTATAGGTCCTGTCTGTGCATGTGTGTATTTCGGGCCTGTGTGTGTGTAACATGATTAATAATAAGAGTGAAAAAATTAAATTTCCCCTTTGCGGGATAAATAAAGTACTTCTTCTTCTTCCTATATATAGATATATATACATGCAAAACTGTTCTACAACCGTTTGTGTCACATGATGTTTGTTTAAAAACTGCACATAAAGTTATGAAGAAAAAAAACAGTGAGTCCGTCCAGCAGGTGGCCTCGTGTTGTTGTTGAAAAAAGTGAGCGGGACATTTACAACGGACACCAGCCGGGACTTAACACCCAGGAGCAGAGGAAATTATTTCCATATATCATTACGGTAAATATTACCGCGGTAGAACAAAAAGGAAACTAACGTTAATATATAAATATTATCGGGTCGTGTCTGTGGGTGCTGCGTCAGGGGGCAGTGCTAACGGCTAAATTAGCCGTTAGCATTAGCACTAATTAGCTAAACCTCAATTTACCGCTCACCTGACTGAGGAGACGTTGTATATAAAGGTTTAATTTCACAGATTACAGAGCATCTCTTCCTTTTTAATGTTTTTTTTAAACGATAAAGTTTGCATTTTGGCAGTTTTCCTAAAGGTTGAACCGTTTCCCGGATGGATCTTGGGAGGAAATGTTACCCCAACCTGGCTGTGGTGACCCATGTGTTTAAAGATGGTAAGTTTGGTCCATTTACTTCAAACAAGCTCACAAACATCGCATCCATGTCGCCTCACTCTGGGTAGAGTATAAACATCTATAGGAATAACTGTAATGGGGGATATTATAGTTTAAATGTCGAATATTTAAAAATAAATAAAGCTTAGTTAGCTTCATCATTATTGGGGATGTCGCAACTTCGTGCTGACTGAGCCTTCTTTTTATTCCCTTTTTTTATTCATGAAGCACCAAACGGATTTTTCTTGGGTTGGTCTGCAGAAACTCGGACATCTTATGTGTTGCAACACACGCTTACAGAGGACTTAACATGACTTAAGTCTCAATAAATAAGTAATCAAATGCATACATAAATCTATAAATGAATAAATTCATGAATACATTCGTGAATAAATGGGATCTCCTACCTCATTAACATAAAAAATTGTAGTTGAACAAAAATGTAGTAATAAATGTAAAGCATTTGTTTATACGTTTATTTACTCATTTATTTAATTTTAGACTTAAGTCATGTATAGTCCTCTAAACATGCTAAGATTATTAGTTTACAGCAAAGTAAACTCATAAAAAAGTAATGCAAACACATGTTCTACCTGTTAGAAGTAAGTCTGTCTTAAAAAGACTAACCATACTCATGAAAATAAACTAAATGCATTCTAAATATATTGAAAACATAGATGGTGCAATATTATTATTTGGGATTCAATTTGCATATGACGCTGCTGATATGTTCTTAGGTGGAAACAGTGTGAATGCCTCTATCTGGTTATTCTGCATACATACACCTCAAAATTGTGCCTGCCCTGCATCACTGAATTACAGTACAGATTTCCCTGTTTTTATTCGACTTTTGGTTGAAAGGAGTATGTCAAAGAAATCAGACACTGGTGAACCCTTGGGCTGTCTCAGTCAGCAGATTCACTAATTGGGATGATTAGCAACACCTGCTCAGGACAGCAATAGCAACAACACAGTTCTGTTTGTATAGTTATCTGGTTTGTCGAAGTGCCATGTAAACATTTCTTTAGAAGTATTTAACTGTACTGCCTTGCTGTTTTATATGTATCTGATTCTAATGATATGTTCATTATCAAGTCCTTGACAGATCATTCTCCGGACGCAGGTTTGAGACCATTGATTTACATGAATAAACGCTTTATTTTGATCATGTATAGTAAAAAATAATACAATAAAGGCTTAATGAACAAAAACACAATATTAACTTAACATGTCTGAAAAGTAATAGGAACAAGCAAACTCTTATTAAATCCTACCCCTTTTCCATTACTATATAATATTAATCATGATGATTGCCTTCATATTTATATCACATCCTATCTTTAACACATTAACACAATTTGCTACTACATATGATATACACATCACAAAAAAAGAAAACAAACATTTACATATGTATGTATCCACCATAGACAATAAATAATGTAAATAAACAAATAATCTCTGTGAACACCTGGTCAGAATACTCCCTCTTCCTCCCCATACCTTGTGAAAACCATATCTTTGTACTGCTTTTTAAACTGGGTCATGCTTGGACATCTAAAACAAGGCACGAAATGTCCAGAAAGAATTATTCTGAAGAAAATGTGACTGATTTGATGCGACCTGTAAACAGGGTTCCTGCGCAGTATGGAAAAGTATGGAATTTAATCTGAGTAATTTCCAGGTCTGGATAAGTTTGGAGAAAGGGAAAAGAATCTGGAAAAATCTTTGTCCTGTTTCCAGACTATTATCTCACTTTCTAAAATAGAAATATATTAATATATGCAAATCAAAACAAGTTTACTAACATAGCTGACCTGTAGATGATATGAAACTAATCAAGCTGGCTGTTGAATGGTGTCAGGTTACCATGGTTACTGTTGTGCGACTGTCATTCTCATGTATTGATTTTTTTCCCATACCTGTAGTCTACATTTTTATTTATGATTTATTTTTATTTTATTTATTTACAGTATGTTTACTCCATCTAAAGCTAATGAAGCAAATACTTTTTTGTAGTTCTTGGTTAATTGTGAATCATCTCAGCTGTTACTGTCTGTAGGGGGTTGCAGGTTCACAGTTACTAATTGCACTCTTTTAGCATTTAGCTTGAATAAAATGCTGTGCGTTGAACGTGTCTGGGTTTGGAGCTCATTCACTTATATGAGCCAAATACGTATGTAAAAATGTCTTGTAATTACTTGGCAACATAAGGGCATACATAGTCAGAATTTAACATACGTGTTAAATGGACTTTGAAAACATTTATTTACATAATAAGCGTCTGACAATCAGTATTCAGATGTTTAATGTTGACTGAAGTAGAAAATGTCTATGAACCCTGTGTAAAGATCCATAGATCCATCCATCCATCCAAAGACCATAAATCCGTCCAGGGTGATTTAACCATAGCAACAGAATGATGATGATCATTCGAACGTTAGTAACGTTACCATAACGACCAATGGGCTAACTTTAAAGAAGGCTCTTACCTGAGGGCTTTTTAATGCACCATTAAAGTATAATTAATGTGTTTAACGACCAGTAACTAGGTGTTTGGACAGCCATTCAGTATGCCTCGTGGGCGGTGTTATTGTTCACGGTATCGAAAACTTCCAGGTAACATTTGCCTATTACACAGGTTTACACAATACGCTAACTAGCTTTAACCACTGATATAGCTATACAGTCAAAGCTAACGTAAGTAATGTATTCAACCTTATAACTGTTTTTGTAATGTTTTTACATTTCGACCACGGAGTCAAAAATGTGTCATTTAAATCCCCCCCGCGACGTTTTCTGTTACCCGGAAGAGAAACTGTAAACCGTTGTGCTTCCCCTTGTCGTCTTCTCGACTACGCGCAGCAGGAGAAGCTAGTTAGCCTAGCTGTCAGAGAGCACGTCGTCGAGCTCGCCTCTGTGTTCCCTCTCAACAACTTTGGGATGTTACAACTTCTCCCACAGCCTCGCATTTGTATTTCGCGAAAGAGATAAAAAACCAAGTCCTGTTTAGATAATAGTTCACCCAGGGCTGTGCTTGTTTTTGTTTTTTTATTTAACCCTATCCCAGAAACATGGCGGACGGCGGGCATTACTACAACGGTAAGAAACACTGCTCACTTCAGCCCTAATCTCACATGTTTTGTGCTGCTTGTACCGTTTTTCTTCAGACCGAGGAGACTTTATGGTGAGGAGAGAGGTCAGGAGAACTGGTTGCATGGTCCCTGGAGGTAAAATTAAATAGTGCCCTCCACCCCACATGGACATCCAGTTATATTACTTTATTAGGCATAGCGTGAAATATTTACCCAGATTATTATTATTATTAATAATAATAATAGTAGTAGTATTATCACAATACCAGATAATGGATTATAGTCTTAAAACAGAATACACTGGATGTGGTTACTGCCGAGTTCAATAAGGAAAGACAAGATTATTTTTCAGACAGTAGTAACTTAGATATTTTAGATTAGAATTTTTTTGGCTCCATTTATTCACTACCAACATATCATAATAGTGCATTCTTTTGTATATTTTACTCTGATGGGTATGTGAGTTTTATGCTGACAGAATTGCATTGTATCATTTAAGTTTGATTGTGCATGTTTGTGGTGTGACATAAAAAGTCAAAACCGGCTAACTTTTGAACTTTGCTCCCTTTTTCCAGAGCACGATGATAGAACTGCACCACAGTTTCGCAACCGCAAGGGCAGAGGCTCCCACAAGGGTCGGTCGTATGACAGGTCCCGCAGAGACCACCAACGAGGTGGCCACTCTGGAGGCTTCGGAGGTCCTGGGCCACGGTCTAGGCTTGACGATACAGATGCAGATGTAACTATGAGCGACAGCTCTCAGGACAACAGCTCCCAACACAGATTGTAAGTGCGGCTGACTGATTGAGCCAGTGCATTGTTTAAGATATTGTTGGTAGTTTAACATTGTCATCAGATATGTTTGTTAGTGTGACTCAATGATAAGCTCCAAAATGAGCACCTCACTTTGGAGAATTGTGCTAAGAGTGTTAGTCAAAATAAACTCTCAAAATGAAAAGCTTTCTTTTTGGGCATGCTCTTTATGTAAGGTGGATGACACACAGATCTACATTATTTCATGTGGATTTGTTTCAACCGCTTGTAGGCATCTTAAGCTATGCTATAGTCAGCCACAGGAAGAGAAAGTAGAACAAGTCTGACTACTTATCAAAGCTGCTGTTGGGGGTTGAAAACCACTGTAAGTCATCTACCTGCTCAAAAAGTACCCCTGGAAAAACAAACACAAGTGAAACGGTGAAAGTAGAAGAGCTCAGTTTGGTAACCTTGTTTGACTATGCATCACTGTTATCTTGCTGTTTTGTATGAACTTAATAGTGACTCACACACCGTACATGTGTTTTGGGACAGTAAAGGCCCGCAATTTCTAAATGGATGCAAAGTATCAGCTTATCAGCTCCCAGTGTGTGCAGATTTATTAAAGGTATGCTGTGGAGTTTTCCACTACTAATAGAATTATAAAGCAATGTTTTGTTCAGAAGTTCCCATAATTGTTTGTATCTGGTGCTGGAATGATGTGACATATATTGATTTCAGAGTTAATAACATTCATAAAAGATGAGGGAAAAAGAAACAGCTTCGATGTTTTGGGGCAGCCTGTTGATTCAAAATGTGTGTTTAGTCTTAAGGATAGGTGAGAAACAAACATTGAATGTAAACAGAACTGTTAATTTTGTTCCTGAGGTAGACACTGGCTAAAGGAGGGTCGTTTCAATATATGGTCTTGTTTTGTCTTCTTTAGCAACCCATATGGAAGACCTTTTCGCAAAGGAGGAGATGGGCGCTTTGACAGAGACAGGCGACAAGGCAAAGGCGGAGGAGGTGGTAGAGGAGGCGGTGGTTTTAGAGGAGACCGAGGTGGAGGCATTGGAGGAGGGAAAAGCCGGTCTGGCTGGTACAAAGTAACGGTGTGTATTATAAAAGTTGCCACAGAACATCCTTGCTACCTCATGACATGTTACAGAGGATCATATTTTGCCTTGTCTGTTCGACAGATACCACATGGAAAAAAATATGACAAGAAATGGGTCTTGTCGGCTCTTCAGAACATCTGTTCAGTTCCATTCACGCCTGTACAGGTGAGATTCTGCCTTAAGGTCTTATGATTACTAATTATAAACTAATAGATTTTAAAAAGGCTATTGAATTGCCAACAACAATTTGGGGGCAAGCTTCCAGACCTCCTAGTGCTTTTAAAAAAACTGCATACATGTGCTCTGAGTTCTGTGAAGTGATGATAGTAAATTATGCTTCTTTTTTATTTTTTATGCTCATCTGTTGGTAATATATCGACGCATTCATAAGCTGACCATTTTAAGGAAAGGGTGTTGTAGACCCCCCAAATTTTAATTATTTCTTTCCCCCCTTCCCATCCCCAGTACCACGTTGACCATAACAGGGTCCATTTCTATGTGGATGAATCCGCTGCTGCCACTGCTTTGCACAGATGTTCGCACAAGATCACAGACACGGATGGTTATAAGGTATGTTGGGGTTAATGATGGAAATCTCACTCTCATTGCTGCATAAAGTCTTTAATCTACTATCCTAAATGATCAGTTTTCTCATATGTATCGTCAGATCATGGTGACATCCTACACTTTCATTAAGTTCTTATCCTATCTACTGTAATGACTATAACTATAAAGACTTATCATAAATCACACTTAATCTAAAACTCATGTGCACATCTCTATGTACTAATGTCCCTCATTCCACATGGTTTTTGTTTCTTAAAGGTGGAAGTGCACGTGAACCCCAGCGCCCCACCATCCTTCCTCCTCTCTGACTTGAAGCCTGAACACTTGGAGCACCTGAAGGTAAGCTATATGAAGTGACAAACTATCTGAGGGGTCTGAAGGAGGCTGAGACAACATTATCAGCCTCACAAATACTGTGGTTAAAACTTCATTATCTCTCTGATAAGTGTGTTGAGTATAGATGAAAATGCATGATCTAAAACGCAGATTGATTTAAATAAGACAAATATGCAGACAGTTGCAGTGAGGTCCATCAGGTCATTGACATACATTTAACCAGGGTATGGGCGCCGTTGCACATGACAAGACACAAGTGGAAAGGGGTTTTGGAAGTTAAGTGGTTTGGCCTGAATGATGGTGGGAGATGGAGTGCTATATTTGTAACAGTATTTTGGCTGTTCTAGGAATTAATTTTCAGTTGATTTATTTTTCTTTCCTCCCTTCCTTCAACCAATAAAATTAAATTGAACAAAGTTTCTACACATTTTGACATTTTTTTGCTGTGCAAATGAGGCCTCTCACGTTGGCTGCTATTCATCTTTCCCAGCAATGCATGGGGAAACGTTTTGATGGCTCCCAGCAAGCACTGGACTTGAACAACATCCGAACAGACCCAGGTACTTGTACTCTCTCATCCCTTTCACACACAAATCATATGTATGACATGATATCTAACCGTGATTCAGCCAGAGTCAATCCACACTAGACTAGTTGTGCAGACATTACTGCTAAGTTATTGAATTGTAAAAATGATCTTTAAATAATTATTTGTGCTATATAGGGATCTAGTCTTCTGTGTTTAAAGTAAAAGATAACTACAATGTTGTTTTACGTTAAGTATGCAATAGATGGTGCAGACCAGATTGGTGATGAAATTGAACTTTGCAGATCTTTCCTTTATTACCTTACTGGCACTGACATTTTTTTAATTCATTTTTTACAATATTTGTTCAACATTGTGAGTGCTAATTTTGTTTTATGTAACAGACCTGGTGTCCCAGAACATTGAAGTCATCTTGAATAGGAAGACAATCATGGAAGCTGTTATCAAGATCATTGAAGAAAACATTCAAGAGGTAAAATTAATACAGCAGAAGTTTTTTGATATTGTATGTTGGAATATAACTGACAAACTATTGGTAGCTGCTTTCTAATTAAGTGATGGGTCAAACTGAATGTGCTTACACAAATCTCTCTGTCTCTTGCCAGCTGACGGGCTTGAACCTGAGTAACAACCGTATTCACAAACTGGATGAACTTTCTGATTTGGTTACCAAGGCGCCTAATCTGAAGACACTCAATCTTTCCCACAACGAGGTGAGATTAGTTGCTTAGTTGATCGAGTGAATAATAACCAGGCCCTTTACCTGATTTTATTTTAAAATCCTCCTCTCACATCAACTTGTTCTGTTCCTGTGTGTTCGTTCAGCTGAAGTCAGACCGGGAGCTGGACAAGGTGAAAGGCCTGAAGCTGGTGGAGCTGTGGCTGAACAGGAACCCCCTGTGTGACATCTTCAAGGACCAGGCCTCTTACATCAGGTTTGTCTGCGATTTTGGGGGGTGAGGGGATAAGATGAAGAGGCTCCAGTGGTGTGACTGTTGGTGTGAAAGAAGGGTTGTCAAGGACTATTTCCTTTATGATAAGAGTATGCAGCAGCAGGCTGCAAGAGAAGAACAAGTGTTTGTATGTGTGTATACATACGTGTGTGCTAAGATGCTTGTACAATAACTGAAACCATTTCCCCAGCATTCAAGGATGGACCAAGCAGTACTAGCTGACATTCACCATTAACTCCTTTTTGTTTCTGTATAGGTGTGTGGAGAAGAAAAAATTGTAAATAAAAAATGCATGGTAATTTGTAATATGTTCAAGTGAGTCGTCTTTTGGTTGTTTTACATATTTCTTCCCATTTGATAATTAACATTTCCTTTTCACACTGCAAACTAAACATTTCTTACCTCCAAAAGTTGCGCATCTAACCACAATGAACTTGTACATTGTTTTCCTTTCAGTTTGCTTGAACTCTCCACAGTTTAAACAGCCATCTTCTCTCTGCCAGTTATCCAGCTTCTCTGTGGGACATCCTTTCAAGCTTTGGTCTATTTTATGGTTCTCAGTGACGCTGTACCCAGCACTCCCCTGCTCACATCCTAGTTAGTTATCCCACAAACTGCTATAACACACCATTGCACTGCTGATGCTGTATAACTTGGAGAAGAAGCGCCTACAAAAAAAGATTTTCAGTTTGACAACCCTCTTAACATTTACTTTGAACTGCTTTCAAAAAATATGAATCTACAACAATCTCTTGAGCGGTACTGTAAAACAGTGTAGGTTGTTTATTGGAGAGAGGACAATCCACAGTTGTCTTGACAAATGTTTGGATGAAGCAAAGAATATCCACAGCCAGTGATTTCCCCTCCCCTTGTAGCACCCGTGCCAACTCGGCCCCCTGTATGAGGAGAGTATGGAAGGCTGGATAGCCCATGACGGGTAAGATCCCACCTTCAAACCCTGGGACAACCTAAGGCAGGCACAGTCACGATTACTCAGCCTCAGCCCGTGAGCTCTGACTCACTGAGCATTTGATGAGAAGAAAGACGGGGCTCGACAGAAGAAGCTTTTGGGCTGAGGCGGAGGGGGATACTTGTCATTATCAATGACCAATGATGAGCCAAAGAGAGAAAGCGGTTTGTCTCTTCCACTAAGTTGGTTCCCTTTTGCCTAAAACAGGCCTATGCTGTTCACTGAATGAGGTGGAGAGTTTGGCAAATGTAAATGGAAATGTGCTCTGAACTGGAAATTGAAGTCCGGTTTTGCCTGAAATAAGTTGGAAAAGATGTGAAAATACTTCCTCTTCCAGTTTCGGATGGCTGTGACCAGTACAAGAAAAAGCTCAAATATAAAGCAGAGTAGAGAATGATCACTCTAATCCAATGCTTAATGATCTCCCAGTCCCTCTGTTACCTGAGGCGTGGGCTCAAATTAAGCTAAAAATTGTACCGTTAAGATAAAGATACCGGATGAAGTGTAGTCGCTGTTAGTGCATGAAGACCATCTCTTCAGAATTAACGGCGTCTAAGATGCTAAACTGATGACTGATTTGCATGTGCAGTAGGGGAAGGTAATAGGATGAGTGGTGGGACTGCTGCGTCCAGCTCACTTTGAGGCCAGCTGTCCTTTTTGTCAACAAACTCACTCACATGATGTGCTAGTGTGAATTTTCCTTCCCAAGACCCTGTGTGTTTTTTTATTTTATTGACATTGCCTCATCTGCTCCCCCAGCTTTTTGTTTATGGGAGTGGGCGGATGGACATGAGACTGGTGGTAATCGCCCCTGTCCCAGCACTGCACATTTAACATTATTTTACTAATTCAAGATTTATTTGTTTGCTGGTTTCAGCGCAGTCTGGAAGACCATGGGTGTCTGCATGTTTGTATGTGTGTGCTCCTAGAAAGTGTGCTTATATTGCTTCCCCATGTCAGATCTGTGTATTATCTCCATATTGGGGAAGAGCGTGAGTATACCTGCTGGTAAGTACACTTTGGGGAGGGAGAAGTCTCAAAGGGCACAGCATGAAACAGCCGAAAGGATGAGGGCGTGAATTATAGTCCATTTGCAGATTTGCTTGTAGTAAAAAGATTAAATCCCTTGCTGCACTTGTTGTAGTTGCACTGTATTCTCTCAAATGTTTTGGCAGTGTATCAGCTTCACATAACAAACTGAAATGCACAAAATTACATTAAATGCTTCAGCAGGTGTGACTGCTACAGTAAGCATGATTTATTTGTGTGTGTGTGGTGAAGTTTGTGACGATAACCTTCCTGCTCTTTGATTTTTGTTTGGTACCAGTGCTGTGCGGCAGAGGTTTCCCCGGCTTCTCAAACTGGCAAGTTCAAACTTTTAATATCCTCCCTTAATCCCTCTGCAATCATCCTCCCTCCTATTAAGTGTTATTTGAAGATTGTTCTTCATCATGATCCTTCATAACAAGATGCGTTTTGTCACGGTGTGTCTGATTCAGCTCAGCAGGTGATATTTGCAGTAATTATTCAGAACAGCACAAGACAACTGTCTGAGTTTCTATACATTTGCTGTGTCTGAATGCAGTCACACCGCCAAAGACATTAGTATAAAGTGGCAGAATGGTGTGCCAGTGCTACTGTACCTTTTCTCATGGATTTTCCTACATGTCTGGTTTCTTTTAGGATGGTCATGACCTCCCCCCACCCATTGGATTCGATGTGGAAACGCCCACCACCATCCCCCCCTGCAAGGTTACTTGTTTTGTTTTGTGATTAATTGTATATTGTTAGTCAAACTGATAAATTGATGTCTTCCTGAGTATGTGACATTCAGTAGAGCCTCTCTAGATGGGATTTCATTGGTAATTAAATTCAGAAGTTTATTCTGCTTCAGGTGAATTTCAGAGACAATTATTGTCTCCTTTTATGTACATGACAAATGTTTTTTTCTTCCATTTGACAATCCAGGGAAGCTGGTTTGGCTCTGATGAAATCAAGGTCCTCATCCTTCGATTTTTGCAACAGTGAGTTGTTTCAACCTCATTGTTATCTGGACGATCAGTGCCTGTTTTGCAAGGTTAACGCACTGGTAATGTGACCCAGCTAGTGACTGATTCACCAGCACTGCTTTTAATACAAGTTCAGTTTAAGAAAAGGGTTTGTGAGCAAGACAAAAACAACAGGGACAAACACAAGAAAACTAAATCAAGTGACATGTGACTGTGTTGCAGGTACTACAGTATATACGACTCTGGGGACAGACAGCCTCTGCTCGATGCTTACCATGATGGAGCATCGTTATCCCTTACAACACCTTACTCCACCCAGAACCCCTCCAGGTAAGAACACAAACATCTGTATGCATAGCACATGATAGTTAAGTTTCTCAGTGTTTTTGCAGGTAGACTTTTATTACGTTGTTTGTTAAAACAATTTCGGGTTATTCCACCTTCCGTTGACTGTTCTTATCACTGATCTCCAAACTGACACCTGACATCTGAGTCTCAGCTGTATTCTGATTCCATCTGTCCCTCTCTTCTGGTTTTAGGAGCAGTCTGGGAGAGTATCACAAAGACACTCGAAACCTGAAGAGGATCAAAGACACCAGTGAGTTTACCCACTGAGCTGTTGAGACTGAATGTTTTTTGTGATTTGCGATGCCTGCTGATGTTCCCCTCTTTGAATCTTTGTTAGCGATACGGTTTCGACTGCTGAAGCACACACGACTGAACGTTGTGGCTTTTCTCAACGAGTTGCCGAAAACTCAGCATGACATCGCCTCCTTTACTGTCGATGTAAACACCTACACGGTGAGATCATGTTTGTTCTTCCAGCCGACGCTTGTCATTAGCCATTTCCTTTCATCGTGAATAATTTATCTGTATTAATTCTGCGAAAATGTTCTTGGTTTACAGAACACACTATTATCATTCACAGTGAGCGGAGTCTTCAAAGAAGGTAAGTTTAGATTTTGTTCTCATCCGCTGCAAAGACAAGTGATGTTGATTTTGTCGCTAATGTGTAATGATGTTTTTCAGTTGCTGTTGACGGTAAATCCCGAGAGTCCACCATGGCTTTCTCTCGGGTTTTCATCACAGTGCCAGCAGGGAATTCTGGGTAAGTTTAGTGAGCTCCCCATGGTGTTTATCATCTTCTTGTTGTCCTGCACATTTTCCCAGAGGAGGGGTCATATTGCCAAATAGGTAACAGTTCTTCTAGAAAATGAACCTGCTGAGAATTGAACAATTATATTATGGCTTTTATACTGCATCTTAAAGATCAAATGAAATGCCTTTTTAATAGCTTTTATCTGCTGCAGTAAAGATCTGTCCTCTAAAACACACACTCCCATGTTCTCCTTTAACAAGAAAGTGGACTGATAACATTAAATTGCAGGCTAGATGCACATTAGCTGCAGCACATCAAACGTGTCAATACTCTCTGCTGCTGGTGGGAACTTTCCGATAACAAAACAACTGTCTCTTATTTTCACCGGTACTATGCTTGTCTTTACCATAACAGTGATTTAACGTTGGAGGTTTTAACCTGGATGGTGGAAAATGATATTAGCTTCCATGACCTTCAAAACTATAGTATTTAACAAAGTAGTTGCTCTCTTTTTGTAAAGGTAAACTTTCTTCAATCCTACATTAAACCATTTTATATCATTTCCATCTCAAACACACACAGTCACACAAACAGCGGTGTTGCATATAAATGCACTGACTAGCATCATTTACTCATGTTGGCGCAAGATGGTTATTGTATGCATTTTAATATTTCACATTTAAAAACAGCAACTTTTTGCATTAAACTTTTTTTAAGTACTCCCACCATTCTGTAAATTTTTTTATTTTTTTTGCTATTGAAAAAAAAACTTGCCCCACATTATACAGTGGGTACGGAAAGTATTCAGACCCCCTTAAATTTTTTACTCTTTGTTAAATTGCAGCCATGTGCTAAAATCATTTAAGTTCATTTTTTCCCTCATTAATGTACACACAGCACCCCATATTGACAGAAAAACACAGAATTGTAGACATTTTTACAGATTTATTAAAAAAGAAAAACTGAAATATCACATGGACATAAGTATTCAGACCCTTTGCTCAGTATTGAGTGGAAGCACCCTTTTGAGCTAATACAGCTGTGAGTCTTCTTGGGAATGATGCAACTAGTTTTTCACACCTGGATTTGGGGATCCTCTGCCATTCCTCCTTGCAGATCCTCTCCAGTTCTGTCAGGTTGGATGGTGAACGTTGGTGGACAGCCATTTTGAGGTCTCTCCAGAGATGCTCAATTGGGTTCAAGTCAGGGCTCTGGCTGGGCCATTCAAGAACAGTCACAGAGTTGTTCCGAAGCCACTCCTTCGTCATTTTAGCTGTGTGCTTAGGGTCATTGTCTTGTTGGAAGGTGAACCGTCGGCCCAGTCTGAGGTCCATAGCACTCTGGAAAAGGTTTTCGTCCAGGATATCTCTGTACTTGGCCGCATTCATCTTTCCTTCAATTGCAACCAGTCGTCCTGTCCCTGCAGCTGCAAAACACCCCCACAGCATGATGCTCCCACCACCACACTTGACTGTAGGGATGGTGTTGGGCAGGTGATGAGCGGTGCCTGGTTTTCTCCACACATACCGCTTAGAATTAAGGCCAAAAAGTTCTACCTTTGTCTCATCAGACCAGAGAATCTTATTTATCATAGCCTGGGAGTCCTTCATGTGTTTTTTGGCAAATTCTATGCGGGCTTTCATGTGTCTTACTCTGAGGAGAGGCTTCCGTCGGGCCACTCTGCCATAAAGCCCTGACTGGTGGAGGGCTGCAGTGATGGTTGACTTTCTTGAACTTTCTCCCATCTCCTCACTGCATCTCTGGAGTTCAGCCACTGTGATCTTTGGGTTCTTCTTTACCTCTCTCACCAAGGCTCTTCTCCCCCGATTGCTCAGTTTGGTTGGACGGCCAGCTCTTGGAAGAGTTCTTGTCATCCCATACGTCTTCCATTTAAGGATTATGGAGGCCACTGTGCTCTTGGGAACTTAAAGTGCAGCAGAATTTTTTTTGTATCCATGGCCAGATCTGTGCCTTGCCACAATTCTGTCTCTGAGCTCTTCAGGCAGTTCCTTCGACCTCATGATTCTCATCTGCTCTGACATGCACTGTGAGCTGTAAGGTCTTATATAGACAGGTGTGTGGCTTCCTTAATCAAGTCCAATCATTAGAATTAAACACAGCTGGACTCCAATGAAGGTGTAGAACCATCTCATGGATGATCAGAAGAAATGGACAGTACCTGAGGTAAATATACAAGTGTCACAGCAAAGGGTCTGAATACTTATGTCCATGTGATATTTCAGTTTTTCTTTTTTAATAAATCTGTAAAAATGTCTACAATTCTGTGTTTTTCTGTCAATATGGGGTGCTGTGTGTACATTAAAAGGAAAAAAAATGAACTTAAATGATTTTAGCACATGGCTGCAATTTAACAAAGAGTAAAAAATTTAAGGGGGTCTGAATACTTTCCGTACCCACTGTATATAATGTACTTTCCCACACTGCCTGTACCAGTATCTAAAGGGTGGAGTTTGTTTTTACATTATGGTACTTTTACAGTAAAACAAGTTGGATCCTTTTTGGATTGATACTGCCCTCTAGTGTTGTGGTTGGGTTAATGCGACCACTAACTATATCTCAAAATAATTTTGAAAATGAAACCTGAAATGAACTTGACAGTTTGAATTAACCTCTGTTTGAAGTGTGCATTAAGTCATGCACCTACCACTTTACTCCACCACCATGAGACGTCTTATCCTCTGTGTTCCTCCTGTGTCACAGTTTGTGCATCGTGAACGACCAGATTTTCATCCGAATGGCCACAACAGAGGAGATCCGCCGAGCTTTCGTTGCTCCCGCCCCAACTCCATCTTCCAGCCCCGTCCCCACCCTCACTGCGCCACAGCAGGAGATGCTCACAGCCTTCTCACTGAAGTCTGGCATGAACCTCGAATGGTCCCAAAAGTAAGTCTTGTTTTCATACATGTGGTGTTGGCAATGTTCTCTAAATTTAAGATGTCTAAACACTTATTCTCTTTCTCAGGTGTCTGCAAGACAATGAGTGGGATTTTAACAGAGCGGCACTAATCTTCACTCAGTTAAAGGTAACATGATAGTTCATAGTTCATCACTCTGTATTTCCATAAAGGTGAGGTCATTTCTTTGAAAGACTCTGAAATGCTTTTTCCTTTCTCTTCGCAGACGGATGGCAAGATCCCAGACGTTGCGTTCATAAAATGAAGCATTGAATCCTCCGTCTGTGAAATTAAATCTGCAGTAATTTTATTTATGGCCTTTGTTTTATTCAAAATAATGTAGATCGAGTTTTTTGTTTTAATAGCCAAATGTTTGACCAAAAGACGAAAGCTAACATTTTTGGTTATAATTGTAACCTTGGTATTTGGTCACTTCGATAGGATTCACTACATGCGTTAATAGGAAAGACAAAGCCAGTGGTTTGACTTGTGTTCATGTTGATTTGTTGTATTATGTTTAACAATAAAAATATTTTGTTACACAAATTATGCATTTGCCACAATAAGAGCACAATATTGAGTTTGAAAGTTCTTTCTTGACCTTGGAAAAGGTAAAGTCACAAAAAATCCAATCAATAGTAGAAAGATGTAAATTAAAACTGAAGTGTTTGGAGCTCATATTGTTAGAAAAGCAGTTAGAGCTTGGTTATACATAGGTTGAATTTGTTTGACTATAATACAGTATATATGAAAAACATTTCCCTGAATCTCAAACTGCTTTTGTCCAGTTGCGGTCATCTAAATGATTGTTTTAATTTGATTAGTATTGTCTTTACTTTGTGCACCCCCCCCCCCCACACACACACACACACACCTTATTTACATTATGGGCTTTTTATTTCTAATTTAATAATCATTACAAAGCTTATATCCAACTACTATCTGTCGTTATTTTATAATTTTAAATGGAGGAAGGAAAAAAATCCATAAAGAGGAAAAAGCAAGGAGAAAAAAGAAATAGAAAGATAAATAAAATAAAAATCTTTAGATGGGGAAAAGTATAAAGGAAGAAAATCCTTACAAAGATAAGGGAAATAAAAAAATTTAAAAAATCCTTACAAAGAGGAAAAAGACAAAGGAAGGAAAATAAATTAGAGAAAAAAATCCTTACAAAGATGGCGCCTTGGTGGCGTCATGTCCCTTTTTCCTGGTTTAGCCTGTCGTCATCGTGACGCGTTACGCACGTACGTTCACCATACCATCAGTTGGCGTATGATAACAATAAACAACCCTGAGATGAGATCCGCACCAACGGGACCTACCGCTCCAATCCGACACAAACGTACCGAAAACATGAGCCGAGTCTTCTACGGACAGTTGGAGTAACGTGTCGACAAGTAGCGGGACAGTCTCGTCGGTCCGGACAAAGGGATTTTCTTGTTTTTGTGTCAAGCCTAGGGGAGAACGAGAGTTACGGTCTACCCCTTCCTTAGCCCCCAGTAGCTAGCTGTGGCTCATTCCTGGTTTCTGCTCACTTTGTGTTAGTCTGTTATGCAGTTGCCAGAGGACTGTACTCGCACTTATTCTCCTCCGCCGCCCTTTCGCTCCCTCTCCCCGCTACCTCTGGCCCTATGTCTCGCTGGCTCTTCCCCTGGTCGGGCTCAATCAAGAAGCGGGCCTGTCGGTACCTCTTACAGCATTACCTCGGTCACTTTCTGCAGGAGCGACTGAGCCTGGACCAGCTGGGCTTGGACCTATACAACGGCAGCGGTGTCATCAAGGAGATACACCTCGATGTCTGGGTGAGTTGTTTTTTTTGTTGTTATGTTTTTGAAGAGAGGTGGGCTGTCAACTTTGCCTCGTGTGTTTTTGTCGAGCTCATGCACCCCCCTGACTGTTTCGCAACTGCACTCGAGTTCAACAACAATCTCCAGCGTCATGCTCTCAGCCAGGGTCGTGTGTCTTCGAGGAAATGCAGTTATGGGGAACTCACCACCAGAGTAACTACCCCACTCCCCAAAGTCTCACCATCTAGAGTGGATGTTTCACCCCCCGCCTTGTTGGCTGTTTGCTTTTTAAGTCTACACCCAGAGTGATGAGACAATATCAAAACCAGTTATTCACATTTCTTTCTTCCCCTTCCACCCCAGGCGGTCAACGAGCTTCTGGAGTCTCTCGGGGCTCCTCTGGAGATAGTGGATGGCTTTGTGAGCAGCATAGTGGTGACCATACCCTGGCAAGCTCTCCTGACTGATCACTGCACCTTAGAAGTTTCTGGTCTTCAGATAACATGTCGACCCAAGTATCGGACCAGTAAGTTCACTAACTTCTTGTGAATCTGTGTGGTTTCAGTTTCATTGTTGGTTTTGCAGCAAGGCATATGCCAATACACAAAAGAACATAGACAGACAGGACGGATCAGATAGCAAGAGCCAGAATGTGATTTATAGATTGTAACGTGCATAGTGCCCAGACATGTTGAATACATGAACGACATCTCTGCCTCCTGTTGGTTCTCCCACTAAACATGCATCAGTCAGTCACCTGTGGATTGAGGGGATCTCCCTGGGTTTATCAAATCAACACACGCTGTCTCAGTTTGACGACTGCAGTCCAAAATGACATCATTGTAAAGACTATTTTGTCCCTGTGTTCCCCAAACTACTCCAGTTCACACCTTTATACCTTTATATGTTTAATCCAAACACTGGTGTAAAACAGCAACTAAGTAATAATCTGCTGATTATTTTCTCAATTAAGCAACTCATGTTTTTATTAATTTGTTAGAAAATAGTGAAGGCCCATTGTATTTTTCCAGACCCTTAGTTGGCATTATAAAATCAGTTGTTTTGTCAGAATAACAGTCCAAAAAAGTCATGTATGATGAAGAACATCAGCAAATCCTTACATTTGAGTCGTTAGAATCAGTGTTTTTTTTAATTTCCTGACAATTGAATAATCAACTAACCTCAACTCTACAGAGAGGTGCAACCTGCTTCTCTTTGTATAACTTTTATGACCAGTGTCTGCGTTGGCACACGTGTCACTTACACTACACCTCTGTCAAAGGCACGAAATCACTGAATCCCATGTGGTGTGTTTGCACTCAGGTGGGGGCTGGGACTCCCAAGGCTGGTCATCAAGCATGACCTCCAGCATGCAGCTGGCTCAGGAGGTCCTGAAGGACCCCCCAGAGGCGTCCGAGGAGCCGCCTGCCCAGCTGGAGGGACTTGAGATGTTTGCACAAACCATTGAGACGGGTGAGTCGAAGCTGTGTGCGATCTCACTCTGTGAAGACGTGAACACGCAGAGTTTCCCCACATTAATAATGTGCACTCTGAGAGCGAAAAAACACACCCTGAAAGATCAGTTCTGAATGAATGTCTCTCATCTCGTCTGTGTTTGCAGTCCTTCGTCGTATAAAAGTCACCTTCATAGACACTATCGTTCGCATCGAGCACCAGCCCCTGGACCTGGAAACAGGCGTTGCCTTAGAGGTGCACATCAAACGGTACGTCCTCGCTCCCTTTTCAAGATTCCCTAAAAGGAAATGAGCAGCAAAAAGAAAAAGACTACTGTGTTGATTATTGCACCTCCTTCATGATTTTGTCATTTATTTTGTATTTGAGCATGTTAATACTACAGCCATTGTAGGATTCATACACTGTAGTTACACATTGCTTATGAATCAGAATCAGAAATGCTTTAATAATCCCATGGGGAAATTGTTTATGGTGCTGTTCCCTGCTGAAACATGCTGATAGAGAGCAGCCACATGGTGCAACTTCAAAGGTCACTTTTACAGTTCATTTGGCAAGTATACAGTATACGTCTGCCTGAGTGGCCTTTTAACTAATCACACTGCTTTAAAAATATGATAAGGGTTCAGCACAGAAGACCCACTTGATTTGTTCTACAAAAGAAAAAAGTGCACAGCAAGCTACAAAGCTACTTTCATCATTACCTTTCAACACCCATGATGGTTTTGAGTATGTTAAGATTACACAGAAAGTCCAAGATTACTAAGAAATCTCAACCTCTTACCTTCATTTCTGCTCTGTTCTTTGTTAAACACTTTCACAGTTGTTTGTTTCATTCTCTTTTGATCAGAGCAAAAACACAGAAGGTGGTTGTGCAAAACAGTGCGATGTCCATTGACACTGCGTATGTTTGTATGTGTCTGTGTCAAATGTGTCAATGTGCCAAAACATTTCCTCATTATTTCATGGGTGCTTCAAGTGGGTAACACTAATGTGGGCCTCTCTGTCAAAGTACAGTTCTTCTTATATGTAGGCCTTGGTCATGAAGACATAAAATCTCCTGCAGCCCTTGTTAGCAGGAATACGACCTGAAACACAAACTGGATCTAAAGCAGCATGAGCTCAAACATAACTCTTTAATGCTTTGTCATATAAACAAAAGTATCCAGATTTATACCCACAGAAGCTCCTTTTGTATTTGTTTATCTTTAATATTATCTCACTTTTTAACACTCACAAGAGGGTGCTAAGAATGCTTTTCTCCCGCTGCAGGACTGATACAGAAATATCTTATCTCTCTTAAATGCCGTTCTGTGAGGTTTCCCACATCAGCAATTATATTGTAGTCAGGGGAGAATGGGAGAAAAAAATGGAAACCAGAAACAAGAATTAGATATCATCTTCTCTGTTCTCATCAGCAGATAAGGAGAAGAGGCACCTGCTTACCTATGATCTTGCACACTTTGGCCTTGTATTGTCAGACAGCCTCAGCTCATTTTAAACAGGATCAGTATTGATGAGGTCGTTCAACTGAACAGGCTTTTATCAGTGGCTGCAAACAACTGCAGGCTGTACTTAAGGTGTTGTCAATGTGGGAGTGAGGGGAGTCTTAGACCTGATGGATGTGTGGCCACTGTTATTGAGAAGAGCCAGATGGTCACCTGGTTTTACAACTAAAGATAAAATAATCATTTATTGAACGTGATTATGTCATGAATGATTTGAAGCATTTTACTATCCTTTTGTCGCAACATCCTAACTGTCCTCAACTGCAGTGCTCACACCGCTCATTTGACAATATAATTATATAAATTTGCAAAGTCAAGTAACTGAGCTCCTTTGCAGTTATTCACAACAACTGTAAGATAAGATAAACCTTTATTGATCCCTTGAGGGGAATTTGGGGCTGTTACTGTTAAGCAGTAGATAGAAAGTACAGAAACAGAGAAAGTAAAAGAATAAATAATAAGAGGTATACGAACTAAAATTAGAAGAGTGTAAAAATAACTAAACAAAAACATATGTAAACAATAAAATGCAGGGTATGGTGGTATTAGTTAATATCTACTTAGTAGTTAGATACCAGGGTTTCTGTGTTAATTTCCACTGGTGCCACATGTCCCATGACTGTGTTTCTAACATGCGTTACTTTTGACCCCTTTTTGTTTTTGTGGCTTATTGACGAAGCTGCTCAGGGTGGCTGTGCTGACCTGAGGTCAGTGACCAGGCGGCCCTTTCATTTCAAATGTTTGATTTTTAACAGAACATGGGATTTGAATCCTGTGAAACACGTCGTTACAGTGATTATTCAGTCTGATCATCCGAGATCAAGGGGCTGACAGCAGAACTGTTCTTATGATCATCTGCCCTTTTCATATATATTCATTGTGAAATCATGGTATGATTTCCATTAACAGTTTGATAAAGTTCCTGACCTCATACCAATGGACCTGTGAGCATTTCTCAAAATCGAAATTACATTACCTTAAACCAATTTGTCTGCAGTCACATTGCGGGTGTGACTCTTTGCTGTATGAACTGACTCACGTTTTTTATTCCTGGCACTAAATAAATAGTGTTTGTTTGCACGGTTCTCCAGGCTGGAGTACTTTGACGAGGCAGTGCGAGATCCAGCCAGCCAGACTGCCGTGCCTGTCGACATCCACCAGCCGCCCGCCTTCCTGCACAAGATCCTTCAGCTGAGCGCTGTCCAGCTGTTCTACGACAGCACCGGCACAGTACAGGTGATGAGACCTCACTGCTAATGATTATTTAGGATTGATTATCAATTTTATTAATGATTATGTATTCATGCCACCTTCTGCGACACAGCAGGAGCAGTCGAGAAGATGCTGATGTGGATTAAAGGGGTTATAATGAATTAAAAATCTTCAGATATTCAGACTTTTATAAATCAATTTCTTACTCCCACAGCGATTTTTGAACAAGATTAACTTTTCTCACCTTCTACTGTTTCACTTACCTTTGTTTCATGTAAAAGTGAAGGAACGTATCACAATATATATCAATATGAAACAACAAGATGATAAACGACCAGAAATGCTCTTCATCTCTCAGGGTCCTCAGCACTCTGAACCCCCTGAATCAGCTGCAGCAAGTGAAGGAGAAGAAGAAAAGGAGGAGGAGGAAGAACTAGCAGATGATGATGATGAGGAGGAGGAGGAAGAACAACAAGAAGATGATGATGAGGAGGAGGAGGAAGAAGAGGCAAAGCCCCTGACGTCCCCTCCCTGTCCTCCATCTCAACCACTGCTCATAGGAAGCTGCTCCGGTTTCATCGAGACCACGGTCAAGATAAAACAGAACGACATGCTGCCGGGACCAAAGGTGTGTTTGTGTGTGTCTGCTGTGACTGATCTGGTTTTTCAATGGACGATGATGACGATATTTAGTGAGCAGGGGGCAGGCGACATCTGATAAAATACAACAATTTAATAATAACAAAGGAGACACAACAAAGCCGAACTACCATAATTATTTAACACTGTTATTGCATGCGTCGTGGTGACGGCCCCTAAAAGGCTTCACAGTTACTTACCATCCCATATGATAAATGTTTTACACTTCAGAAGTAGGACTGTTGATCATTATCTCAGTCTGTCACTAGTGTCTGCATACTGTCACATCCTGAAGGGTTAGTGAATGCAACTGTTCCCTCATATTGACTTCTGTATCCTGTCTCTTTCTCTCTGTTCATCAGTTGGAGTTGGATGGGAAAGTGGGCTGTGTCCACATGCTGCTGTCTCCAGATCAAATAACCCATCTGACAGACCTGTTGGCAGCCCTCTGCATAGACACTGGTACAGTTTAACAAAGCCTCTGTGATAAACATGCACCAAGCCCTTTAATGAGAACTTTAAGAAGTCTAAATGTGAGATTGAAATGACCTTTCTGACTCCTGGATCATGTTGACCTTAATCAGAATCAGAAATACTTTAATAGTCCCAGGGGGAAATTGTTCAAACTTTTAAACAATTTTAAATTACATGTTGTGTTTAATGTATTGTGATGATGATGATGACATGAACATGTCATGTGCATGATGTGATTCCATCAGCATAAACTGGCTGGTGTAGAGCCAGAAGAACCTCATGAGGTGAGGCCTATTATAAAAACATGAATAAATTATAATCAAATGGACATTAGCCTCTAGAGTACATTTCTGTTCACACATGGAGTAGAAATACTTATGATGAGACGTACAAGATGCTAACATTCATGCATGCACTCACAAAATATAACCACAAAGTCACTATGTATTCCTCATTACTTCTTATGTGTCTCGAAACCAGGAAGTAATTGTGTTGCTACATGCTTTAGCACTATATAATGTCCAACTCCTCAAAGGTAGGAGGACTCAGCAGTCAACAGTGTGTCGTTTTTCTGTAGTTTAGAGCTGCTGGGTAAGGTCACAGACAACTGTAAAAGCCTCATAAAAGCGAGGTCACACTCAGCCTCGATCTCTTTCTCTGTTCTCTCTCCCCCCAGAGACAGACACTAAGTGTGGCGGTGCACTCAGTCGTCCATTAGACTCAGATGACCTGCGTATGATTGAGGAGGACCTCAGTAAGCAGCTGGGCTCCAGTCCCAGAGACGGAGAGTGGGACACTGAGCCTGACCTGGAGCCCTTCGTCACTGGCCTGGAGAATGGAGGTACACAGAGTAGCAAAGGTCCACTTATAAACTGTCTGTCTGAGATACTTCATAATCCCAGCAGGCCTGCTCCTAAAGGCATGTGGTTTGCAACCATGTCGTTCACTGTGGGTAAAGAATAGCAGTCGGTTTGGAAGTTTGACCCTTTAGTGTTGGAAAACAGTCCTGTCGCTCCTTTCCTTGTAGCAACATACCATAAAGTGTACATTGTAGTATTTAACCTGTTTAATTTGTCACTTTGTCTGTCTGTCTGTCTGTCTCTGTGTCTGTGTCTGCACCTGCACCTGCAGAAATGTTTTTCTCCATGGGTCCTGCTGGTATGACCAGTAGCGTGACGTCTATGCGCTCCGGCAGCGACTTGTCAGACAGTATGGAGTCCTCAATGCAGAGTCTTGCCAGCTTCACACAACCTGCAGCATCATCTGCACAGGTACTGTGTGTGTGTGTGTATGTGCGTGCGCCGCGTGTTTACAGTTTAAGCATTTGTCAGATGGCCATATGTAGAAAAACCATCAGAAAGAAGGAAGATTATTTTCTTTTCTTTCTTGATTAATCCCTAATTTATCAACATTGGTATTGTTTCGTATAACTAAAAATAGTATTTTTATTTTTTTTCCTTTTTTATATTTGTTCTAAAATATAGGGCTTTTTGCAAGTTTACAAATAGCAGAAGGGTTATTAGCTCAAGAAATATTATGGAATTGTATGCACTGTCCTGACTTGCAGAGAACAACAGCAAACTGGAACTAGAACTGGAGCTTGTCAATGTACTCATCAAATCACAACTCATCTAATCACAAGCAGTCTGATTTCCCCTTTAATTTTACCTGCCAGGGCATGATGAACTGTCCCAGGAGGTATCCTGTAGCAGGCTGTCTGTCAAGTCTACCACAGGCCAGCGGCCGGACACGAGGTAAAAAAAAACAACTTTTTGTCAGAATATATGTTTTTACCCAAAGAAATATTTAAAATAGAAAATGTAAATGTCCTTCTCCTCCCCCCTGCAGGACGTTCACACAGCGGCCAGGTGGAGCAGCTGAAGCCCGATGCTTTGTTGCGTCTGACCCTCGGCGGTCTCACCCTAACCCTGCTTCAGGAAGACCCGCCCTCTAAGCCTGACGGAGCCGCGTCATTGTCTCAGGTGTCTCAGGTGTTCTTCCGGGAGCTGGCCTTCTTCAAGGACAGCATGTTCAGCGGCAGAGACTTCCACCATCTGAGAGGCGGCTTCGCCAAGGCCTGCCCACACTCCCATCTCAGGTAGAACAACACAGACTCATATTGTGACTTTGGTGAGTTATAATTCATGTGAACATGGCTGCCCACATAATTTATGTTGACAACAATTACAGATAGGGAGTTATGTGGGGCTTGTAGTGTTTTTGTAGATATAAAAAGGGACTCGTGGAAATGCATTATAATATTAATTTGAGGAAACTTTAAACTCTTTCTAAATAATATGCTGTTCAGTAAATAAATGACTTCTATCTACTGAAATAAAACAAACCATGATGAAGTTAAACAGCCTGCAGGTGTGAGGAATGTGTTGCATGTCTCAAAAGTTTGTATCATTTTCTCTCTCTCCCGCTTTCTCTCTCTCTCTCTCTCCCAGGGTTACAGGAGCAGCAGTGCAAGTTGCTTGTGAGATGCGGAGCGGGAGACGCCACAGTCGGGCTGTGACCTCTGACGTTTCCTTCAGCAGACTGGAGCTGTTAGAGTGCCTCTGGGGGGACGGAAATCCTCAGTACAGCGAGGTAGAACATATTTTTGTCCGTCCGTGTAGCTCCGACGCTGACCCCTTGGTGAAAACCAGGGTGGTGTTTAGATGTTGTGTTAGAGTAACACTCTGGAAGTGTCTTCCTCACTTCCTAATTTCGAGACAGTCTCGTCCTACATGTTTTCACTGACACTGAATGCCTCCTGTACCAGACTGTTATTTCTCTGAAGATAACTGGCTGCTATTGTATATCAAAGTGAACACTCCTCGCTTGCTGATTTCAAGAGTACAAGGTTTCACATCCCACTGTGTAACGCAAAAGAACACATTCATTCCCATGTAATGTGAGGAAAAAAGTATTGTATTTTTCCTGCAATGATTACACTAAAATCAGTAGAAAAATAAACAAAAATAAAAATGTACAATGCAAAAACATTTAGCCTATCAAAACCAACAATACTTTGACTTTTCAAATGAGAAGAAACTAAATCTATTTTGATCACAAATTAATTTGCCTAAATGAGCTAAACGTTTTGCAAGTTGTAACAAAGAATGAGAAATGTGATATTCTCATTCAGACTGAAGTTACTCTTACCTGAAAGTAGTTTATGTTGTGTTGTTCTCTTTCCAAGCTGATAAGGAAGACTTAAAAGAACACTACGTCTCTTTCTTTTTATCTTTCCAGTTGCTTCAGTTCCAGAAAGCCGGTCTGTTCACAGTTGGAGCTGCAGCCAGACCGTGTGCCCAACTACACTACGGCCTCACAGAAAAACACCTGCGCAGAGTACGCATTTATACACACCCTGACTTGATATGTACAAAACCTTTTTTACAAACCGTGTTTAAAATGTGCTGTACAAACAACGTTTGTTTGGTTTGTGTAGTCTGTGAAGTAGTGTAGTGTTACTATGTTAACACCAGCTGCTGCAAAGACTGGATTGACAGGAGTCATTGAAGACAAAAAAAAAAAGCTTAGTCTAAAAATGAAGCGCGTTTAAAAGTAAAGCAGCTGGTGTATATTGTTTTCTCTTAATACTCCTGTAGTTCGACTCTTTGTATTAAGTATTATTTTTTTTAAATGTGTTGAATTTGATTGATTTTGACACAGAACTATGACGTCGCCAGTCTGTCAGAAAGATTTATGAGTTGAAGGCTTCCCTTTGTGTAATATTGATTAGTGATACAAAAACATCAATCCTATGTGACTTGACTGACAGATACATCGATCTATCCTTTAAAATGTGTGCATGTTTGTGTGTGTGTTGGCAGGGTAAACAGCGGGTGGTGCGGCGGGAAAGTGTTGTGCGGGTGGAGCTGGCAGAGCTGAGTGCCGAGCTGGACCTGGACATTCTCAGTCGCCTGGGGAACCTGAGCAAAGCCTTCAGCCACTGTCCGACACAGACTGATGGGCCGGGACTCATGCAGGTCGAACGCCTCAAACATTTATTCCATCATAAAAAAAACTAATTACATAAAGAAATTTCCCTAACAAATGTAGACCTGTTATCAAAAGCAATAGTCAGTAACCCAATTAAAATGCAGGTGAAAAATAGACAAGTATTTTTGACTGAATCAGCTCTTTATATTAATAAATACTAAGAGATTCCTCTCTTTCTTTCCTCAGACCCAGAGCAGCGAGCTGTGCTCCTCCTTCACCCTCCTCTCCCCCCACGCCATCCTCAGGCTTCGTTTCCCCATTCCCGACCTGCGGCCCCTCCCTAAGCGTCGACCTCCGACCCAGAGGGCAGTGCGGGAGGAGACCCTGGTGCTGGAGCTGACGGAGTTGGTGCTGAAGCACCAGGAGGCCCCGGACCTCCAGAGTGAGCAGACTGCCCCGGGACAGCCGTGGGCTCCCTGCCTCACCCAGCTGCTGGAGGCCTCCTTCACAGACCTGCACGGTGGGAACACACACACACACATACACACACACACGCAACCAAAGATAGACATACAGTACGATGACCAATGCTTGTTGATATATTTAGTCGATTTCTTTACAAGGGTAATCCATTCTGTGTCATCATTGATTTCCAGGGACTTTAAGGTAGAATCGGATTTTTACAAAAGTATCCTTGTTTCCGTTAATGTAGTGCCATTAGTAATTTTTTATGAGAAACCCTTACCTCATAGAGAAGTTGGAATATGTGTTTATTGTTTGCACACTGGAGGTACTGAAATTCGTGCCATTTTATAATGATGAATCTATACAAATGTGTCTGCTAAGATCTTAATATGTAAGGCTGACTCGTCTTTGCTGGTGCAAAGAGTCCTGTAGAACACAATTTTCAACAGAGTTGTAAAAGTAACTCTGATATGCAGTTATATTTTTGTGTACATGGCTGAAGCAGACCTATAAAATGTGAAATGCAGAAAGATATATGATGTGTTGTCTCTCCAGGGTCATATGAGGGCTGGGAGGGCGGCTCCTTCCCCTGTATCAGAGTAAAGAAGAACCGTGACACTCCGCCGAGGTTAGCAGTGGTGATTATGAGAATAGTTAGATGCATAATTCACAATTTTTTTCGAGAACTGCACTTTACAGTGCTGAAGCTCTCTAGAGAAAGATGGAGTCATTCTTGCTCATGAAATGAGACAAAGCAAGACAGTTTTCTGTTTCTGTGAGCAGGTTATCGGTGCGTGTGCGTGGAGGTGAGACTCAGGGCCCAGCAGCAGGTCTGGGTGGGATCAACCTCATCAGGGACCTGGGGTCCGCTTTCTTTGAAAGTCACTGTGAACTCAACGACAAAACCAGCTCTCCGTTCTCTTCCAACCGCACCATGTTTGAGACTGAGGAGGTGCGCTCACACAGAATTATTTTTATCGGCCATCTATTCAAGACCCCAGACTGACCTCCTCCCTCGTTTCTCCTCCTTCCTTGTTTTAGATGGTGATTCCAG
This sequence comes from Echiichthys vipera, assembly GCF_963691815.1. Taxonomy (NCBI): domain Eukaryota; kingdom Metazoa; phylum Chordata; class Actinopteri; order Perciformes; family Trachinidae; genus Echiichthys; species Echiichthys vipera. The sequence continues at coordinate 13,472,947 of NC_139831.1, read as the reverse complement.
CCGACCCAGAGGAGATGCGTCAGTTTCAGGCGCAGTGCGTCGCTCAGTGTCAGTGTGCGGTGGACATTAACCTGCCACTGGCCTACATCCTCCTGCCCAGCAAACAGGCCTTCCAGAGCTTCTACAACAGGTACGTGTATAGGCTCTTTTCCATGATAACATTATCCAGGTAACCCCCAAAATGTTGGAAAATATTTTTGAGTGATCTTTTAATTGTAAGTTCACTCTCAGATGAACACTGAACATGGTCAAGTTGAACTAGATTTTCTTGTCTTCGTTCTTAATCTGCTCATGTAGAACTGTCATTAATTGTGTTAGAAATAGCTAACAGTAACATAAATGTTCCTCATCCCCCCTTTCGTCCAAAAGGATCAATAATGATCTGTTGATGTGGGAGCCTCCTCCCCCCTCAGCCCAAAGCCCTGACCACAGCCGCCGTCACCACGACGAGTTCCAGCTTTGCAAGTCGGCTTTCAGACTGGGTGAGTTGGACAGATGGAAAAACAACATGTAGCTCTATTAAATGTAATAAGCAGCTGTCCTCCCCAAACATATTTAATTAACCAAGTAGGTTTTGTGTGTATTATATCGGGATGTTTCTTCATCCTTTGACAAATGTAATTAAAACGATTACTTTTCCTCTCATCTCCTCTCTCTCTGCCGTAGACTCTGATTCAGAAGAGGATGAGCCTCCATTCTACTTGGCCAGTGAATCATCTGGAAAGACACAACAGTCAGCTCCCCGCCCCAACCACAACCTCAGCCTCCTCTCCCTCACTGTGATTATCAGCCAAGGTCGCCTCCAAGCCAGAACAGACAAGAAGGTGAGTCGTGCGTCTCCAGGGTCCTAATCAGACCTGGCATAAACATGCGTTGTGGGTGAGCTGATCACATGTGGACAGCTTTAAGTACAGGGGTGAAAGCAGCCCAGACGCATTGAGATCGGATCACACGTGTCCTGGGCCAAATTGAAGGACCACCTACTCACCTACGTCCTCGGCCTAAGAAGGAGAACGAGTGCTCATTGGCTGGTTTTGTCCTCAACGTCTGAAATTTTCATAAAGTCCATGGTTATATATTATGTGTGCATCAAACAAGGTTTTTCTAATGTCACAGAAACCACCAGTAGACAATACCTTTTTTTCTTTTTTACGCAAATTCAATGTTTAGGATCTATATTACTATAAACATCCTTGTAATCTTTGTCTGCTGTATTAGCCATGTATTTACTATGTGTTTATTTGCATACAGAGCAGGGAAGTGAGATCTGATCACAAGTGGTCACTAAAGACTAATGTCAGTTGTGGACTGACGTACCTAAAGCTGTCCACTTGTGATCAGGGATGTCAGGATAATCCGATTTTCCCATACCCGTAGTCGCATACCGTCGCAGTATCATAACCACAGGAATTGTGGAAGCTATGACATCTGTGGTGTCCTGATTCCTGCATTGTGTGTATGCTTTGATTTGTTTTGTGTGTTAGAGTCATACATGTCAGAGAGTCTTATATCCGCCAGAAAAAGCGTGGTAACACTTTGTACATCTAAAAAATGACCAGGAAGTTGTTGTAACTAGGGAATGTAAAGTTACTCAGCTCTACTAAAGCAGCGTAAACTTGGTTCAAAAGACTGAAAAACAGCTCTGGTTTGATCCATTCATAATTTAAGATTTTTTACTGTTTTTATTTCATCTCATTGATTCAGGAGGACCAGAGTCATGGGGAAATCGTGCTCGACTTGGAAGGGGGGAAGATATTCAGTGTGGCGCAGCACCAGAACGACCCCAATCTCAATTTCCTGTGTGTAGAGAGCAGACGAGTAGAGCTCTACCATCAAGGTACACTATCATGTTGTTTTCCAAACATTTAATGAATTCATGTTGGTTGATTTAATGCTAAGCAGAGAAAGTATGTTCTGGGTCATCATTTCTTCCCCCCACACCACTACAGCGGTGGTGAAAGACACCCCCATCCCACAGCGTTTGGAGATGCCCAACTTCATTCCCCCAAAGCACCTGGAACCCACCATCTACCCTACAGAGGTGGGTGTTAGCAGTGTGAGCGGCAAGGAGGGGGAGCTACAGATGTTGTCCACAGCCATCAAAATCACACTGGACCCACAGAGGAGTGTGAAGGTACGTCCTCCTCAAACGCTTGATTCTGCTGCTGCTGCTGCGGCAAGTTTGAAATTAAACAATGCTTGTTTCTGTCTCTTGTAGGAGTTCCTGGTTGCCCTTCGACTTCAAGGTGCCACCATGCGACATTACGTGACACAGACTAATCACAGCTGGCACGAGCAGGTGAGAAGCAAAAAGAAACAAATCCTCTTAGGGCGCACTCACGCTATCCATTCGTACTGTGCCCCGTGCTTTAGGGTGATTGCCCCCCCCCCCCCCCCCTTCTTCCCCCACTTGAAATCTGTGCCTCGGCTCAATTGCTTTTTGCTTATATGTCATCAGTTTTGGTTTTTGACGTTTTCGTCTGACCAAATCTACAGTAAACACTCCGCATCCACATCAGACCACCGCAAACGGTTTGGCGGCATCTTTTAAAATATCCGTCGCGGAGAACAGTCACATATAAATAGATATATGCCCGTCAATGCTCGTACACGTGCGCACACTGGTGCCCGTATATGTGGATCCGTGCTTTACAGAAGCCCACCCCTCTCACCTGGTCCGCATCCGGCAAGTGTGCCGTGCCTGGGTGCGAGACAGTTGTACTCACACTGGTCAAACAAACTAGACTTTAGCCTTGAAGTGTGCTTGGGCACGGTACGACAGGACAGTGTGAGTGCGCTCTTACAGATCAGAGTCTCAGTATCTTCTTGTCTTTCCATGCTCTTGTTTAAAAGTTAATAAAAGGGAAACTCCCTCCTTGCAATTTGACTCAGTTTCTTGTGATGTACAGTGCGTTTCTTGTTGCATTTATTATTTAATTTCTAGGCTTTTCAAGGTGTTTTTCTTATTTAATGCCTCACTTGCCTATTGAAAAAATATAAAATGAAAGCGAGTGTCTATTACAGTTCCGACTGTGCCTCTCAAACGGTTTGGGTTGTGCAGAAAAATACAAACTATGCTGAAATCATATAAGGTAGATTCAAATAAAATGTTTTGCCTGCCTTCTGTGTTTGTTTGTTACAGCTGGTTGACTTCCTGGATGTCATCGATGAGCCCATTCTTGGATACACAGCACCTGCCGTCATCACTGTCCTCCACACACACCTCGCTACCTGTGCCGTCGACTACAGGTGTGTACTATACCTTAAAAAAGTGTGGTGAAGTTATTTACATTACACCTATTCATCTTCTGTTTTTCTGTTTGCCAGACCTCTGTATCTGCCACTGCGCGCGTTGTTCACCGCAGAGTCCTTCTCTTTGTCCAGTAATATCATTGTAGACACCGCCACCTTCCACCTCAGGTACAGTCCACCACTAACTACACACGACCATTGATATGTCACAATATTAATCACAACATTAGAAGGATAGTTAGCGCTGTCAGTCTCTATCACATTATGTGAGCTGGTGACTCACAGTATAAGATCTCTTATGTTATGTTGCGGTCAGATTCATCCTGGATGACTCTGCTCTCTACCTCTCTGACAAATGTGAGACTGACACCGTGGACTTGAGGAGAGGTAAGACACATGATACATGTTACCGTTACAGAGTAGCTACTCTAATAGAAAATGTGTTGCTTTTGTTTTTTGTTGTGTTTAGGCTAGCGAGATCATTCATGTTTGTTTATACATTGTTTATATATATTAGTCAAAAGGATGGACTGTTAAAATTGGCCGAAAATGAAGTTCCTCCTAACAAACAGTTATTGAGCATTATGTCCATAAGAGGACAAACCACACAACAGGAGACTTAGCTGCTTTTATATGTATATTTGTTTAAACATAAACTTTAAAGTGAAACTTTGCCTATTTAACCAGCTCTGTGTTGCTGCAGCGCGGCAGTACATGCAGATGAACGGCACCTGGCCTCCCTCCGTTCTGCCAGTGCGACAAAAAAATAATAATTATTTTATAATGCCAATACTTAAGACATCCTAAAACTTAATTTATAGAATATAGACTTTTTTCCCTGAATATTAATTTTCATTGAATGTCTGTTTTTTAAATGAATTCTATCCAAATATATTTAAATATGAAATATTCATTAACAGCCCTAGTTTACACATACCTTACATGTACGGATTGATATCAGAGCTGTTGTTGGGGTGAAAACGGAACTAGTTTATGTTGGTTGTCTTTGTAATAATAAAATAGACATTTAGAAAGGTCACTTACCTTTAACAGATGGTGTCTGCTGCTTTCATCTTACCATCAGGGATGTTATATTAGGGCTAGTACAGTAGTTAATTTTAGTAACATAAACAAGAATCAGTGTCACTCTTAATAAAAACCACTGTGTGTCTTTGTATCACGCAGACTATGTGTGCGTTCTGGACATTGACCTGCTGGAGCTCGCCATCACCACATGGAAAGGCAGCAATACGGGAAAGCTGGTGAGTGCTCCGCAACTGTTCACTTACTGTGTGTCCTTCACATTCACACAGCAGCGGTAAAGCACACACTGGAAATGTGAGTGTAAACAAAACATTATCATTTAGTTTACAAACCACAAATGAACACAGGCCACATGTTAATAAATATCTGTTTTACCATAATGAAGTTTCACTATAATTAAAGCTTCAGTAGTATGTGAGTTATTCACTATATCTGACAGAAGCTGTACTGGATTAGGCTTCCCTTTTAAAGGTCCCATATTGTGTACATATTCATATATCAGGTTCATACAGGGTTTCTACTAGAACATGTTTACATGCTTTAATGTTAAAAAAACACCACATTTTTCTCACACTATCCGTCTGAATATACCTGTGTTCACCCCCTGTCTGAATTCCACACTAGCTCTCTTACACTTACTTATAGCATCTATCTACTGTCTATTTATTGTTTATGTTCTTTAGTTTTTGTGTTTTATTGTGTTCTTTTATCTTTGCTCCCCCAGCGGAACCTGAGTGCAGAATTTCGCTTCCTTCCATATATATATATATATATATATATATATATATATGTGTGTGTTTGTGTGTGTGTGTATATATATATATGTGTGTGTGTATATATATATATATACTGTATAAAGTATAGATGTGAAATCACAACCGTGCAGAAGTCCTGACGGCTCGTTTAAAGTCACAGTTTCTGAATACGGGCTGTGTGCATTTCTCTGGGGACTGAGCGTTTTTAAACCTTCACAGTATTTATATAACACCTCGACATGCTTTACACTTACACAAATTTTTTTTTTTACAACATGGGACCTTAAAGAATAGGATAACTTTCAGTTGGAAATACTACAACCAAAAAGGTGTACACACGTGAGAAAGGTCAGTTTAAAGTCTGTTATGTAACAATGTTTGTCCACGTGCAAAGCCTAGTCTTTTCTTTGAGGCGTTTCTATCCATTTTATGTTTAAAGAGTTCAGATGGGTTTTTGTTTTTAGTTTACATATTTTCCCATCCCAACCTTCTTTGATTCTCCAGTTATTCACTTAAATGTGCTTCCTCTGTCTCTCCTCTCTTTGCTCTCCAGTCTCAGCCGCTCTTTGAGCTCCGTTGCTCCAACAATGTGGTACACCTTCATACCTGTGCCGATTCCTGCGCCGCCCTGGTCAATCTGCTGCAGTACCTGGTCTCCCAAGGTGACCTGCACCCCCCGCCGCGACACATCTCCCCCACCGAAATCGCTGGGCAGAAATTACCAGTAAGTCCGGTAATATTTATACATTTATACATATATATATTTTTAAAAATTAAGAAAAAAGTGTAATAAAAGAGAGTAATAAGTGCATTTCAATATAGTAATGTTTATTACATGTGCTGACGAGAACAGAACAGTTCCATAAATGTTTAAAAGTGGTGTAAAGATGCCATATACTTGTCTAATGTTCCTCTGTCGTACTCCGTCTTGTTAGCTGTCAGAAAGTCCTGCGTCGTTGCTGCCCTACCCTCCAGCTGAAACCGCTGAGATCAACCAGTACGACCTCGCTGATGCCTTAATTGACACAGAGAAGAGCCACCGAGAAGAGGGTTTAGATCCAGGTACTGAAAAGTTTTTCTCTTTTACACATCTCAGCTTTTATTTAAATGGTTTTCAAGTGGTTTTTAAGTTCTATGAAACTGCGGTGAAGCTCGACAGATACAGAGGAGTGTCATTTTGACCAAGATTAACTGAATTTTTAGGAATGAAAAATAACGTATTACTCAGCCCCCCATTTTTTGACAGATATCATTATAGCACTCATGTTTTCAGGAGGTTTTGAGTCTCTGAGGAAAAGCGTGTTAATAGTACGAGCTTGACCAGCCCACAGGTCTTTGCTTGTTTTTATTTCTTAACCTGACGGGTGGACGTTTGTCCAGGTTCACCCTCCATGCCGAGAGGCTCGCCTGTCTCCGTCTACCTGTTCCCTGGTGAAGCTCCGAAGCGCAGCCCCTCCGTCCTGCAGGTAGAGGACTCTGAGCTTGACGAACTGGTTGCCACAGCAACAGAGGCACAGGCAGATATGATGTCAGAGGAAGGCTCCGAAGGCTCCACCGACAACGACGACTTTTGTATCTTGGAGGCTCCCGGGATGGGCATTCCTGTGAGTCTCTCTGTCTTCTTTTATGACCCTGTTTTAAATTGTTCTTCCCTCAGAGTCCTTTCAGAATGAGTCCGTATACTCACAAAATGACCACATGTGGGATTTGTTACAGCCCAGGGACGGGGAGCCCGTGGTGACGGTGTTGTCTCAGGGGCCCATCAGGGTGAAGGAGAGTCACTTCTCCAGGCCTCGAGGCAGCTCAGACCTGCTCAGAGCCCCCAGCCGCTTCCCGGTGCCCCAGAGCAGGGTGGTGCTGCGGGAGATCTCCGTAGTCTGGCATCTCTACGGGGGCAGGGACTTTGGCTGCAAGCCCATGTCCATACATGCCCAGAACACAAACAGGTAACACAGACACACAAGTATGTTCTCATACAATAAATACATTAATGGTTATGAGAATGAGAATAGACAAAAACTCTATCCCCAATTGGAAAAAGTAGATTTTTGGGTCAGTTACGGTAAGTCTAAAGGAAATGAATAAAATGTCCCTGAAGTGACCTAAGTAGACCTGTGTGTGTGTGTTTGTTCGGTTTTCTCTCCTTTCCTTTGACTGTTGCTCTCACCCTCTCTGTCCTCCTCTCCACAGAGGTCGTTCAGTCCCCACTGGAGTCCGTGGATCTCCGTCCCGCACTGTTGCTCCCTCTCGTCCCCAGAACTCCTGGCGCTGGGCTGGAGGCAGCGGGCGTCAGCACACACTGCTGATGGAGATACAGCTCACCAAGGTATATACTGTGTGTGTAGCAGTAAATTGTTGGTTGAAATGATGATAGAAGGAATACTTTGACACTTTGGCAAATATGCTTATTTGCTTTTTGCGAAGAGGATTGATGGCACTCTCAAAGGCAGATTTTGTTACCTTTGGACGGAGCCAGGCAGCAGCTTCCCAATGATTCCAGTCTTTATACTGGGCTAAAGGAACTGTCTGCTGTCTCTATCACACAGATATGGAAGTGGTATTGATCTTCTCATCTAGCTCTTGGCAAGGAAGCAGCGAAATGTCGAACTATTACTTTAAATTCAATTAAAACTAATTGCTTACCTTTTTAAAAACCCCTATAACTCTCCCATTAGATGTACAGCTTCAATCGAACTCTCCGAACACATTTAAACTCCTGTTTTGTCCTCCAGGTGTCCTTCCAGCATGAGTCCTACTCTGCGGCAGTAGCAAGGCAGGACGGAGGGGAGGGGTCAGTGGCAGCTGGGGTCGGGGTTGGCCCGGGTGGCGAACACCCCCTCTCCAGGCAGGTGTTCATTGTCCAGGAGCTGGAGATTCGAGACCGTCTGGCCTCCTCACAAATCAACAAATTCCTCTACCTCTACACCAGCGAGAGCATGCCTCGCCGAGCCCACTCCAACATGGTGAGACGGCAGAGAAGGAGGGAGTCTTTGATTTATCAAGATGCTGGAGGGGTTTTCTGTGACTGAAATCACCTGATAGGGACTGCAATACAATGTTTGGCATAGCTTTGATGAGAAGAAAGAGGCGGAGAAGTGTGAGGGGGGGCTGGATCACTTGTGAAAGACAAAGTAGGAAGATGACGTCATGTATATGATATTGATTGCGTTTTCTTTTTGTAGCTGACAATAAAGGCTCTGCAGGTGTGTCCGGAGTCTGGCCTCGGGGGACCAGAGTGCTGTCTTCGAGTCAGCCTGCTGCCTCTACGACTGAACATCGACCAGGTAACTCCAGCTCTTGAGACTCAACACTAAAAGTTAAATCTTTTCCATCCAAAGCCTGAAATGTTGTCTTCATTTTCACTGTGTGGAACATAAGGAAAGAAAAGAACTTGTTCTGTTTTGCGTTGTATTCAAAGCTCTTTAGTCCTGAGGCAAATACAACTCTGTCAGATCAGAAATGACCACTTTTACACCAGCGTTAGCGTTGGATAACTTCTAATAACTGCTGTACTTCGGATAGGTTTTGTTGGTTTTCAGTTGTAATTGTAACTTCTCCTCCTCTAACCAGCCTTTTTTCTCTCTCCTCTCCAGGATGCACTGTTTTTCCTGAAGGACTATTTCAGCAATCTAGCTTCCTTTGTTAACCCTTACCTGCCTGTGGACCCTGCGACTGAAGGCGAGCCACTTCTTTTATTCCTTCCTGCGTATTTAATCAATTATCTTTCATACTCAATGTTAAAGGTTTTTGTCAGATACATTAATATTAAGATTTTGAACAACATCTTTCATGCAGGCTTCTCTGTTCCTACTTGCTAAGCTGTTTGATTATAGTACGAGGACCACTCATCATCACTGGAGCATAATCAATTTTCACTGGCTGCAGAACATGTTTAAATTAATACTCGAGCCAATTTTTTGCATGTCTATCATGTAATCCTGTATTTATTTAAGACACGCTCTGGTGAATATGAAGCGCTGCTGCGTCTTTGTGTCACGTACCGGTGTTCTGTGGGTAATTCAGGTGTACTTATTCCATCTTGTGAAGAACTTGTGTGGAAAATGATGTCAAAAAATATAAAATGCAAGTCTCCTTCAAAAACAATCCAAGGCACAGTGTAGCGTCTGTGCAAAATTAAAATGCCTTTGTTTGACATGGCAAAAACGTATTGAAATGACCAATGCGTTCAGGTCTTCATCTGTGTCTCTTCATGTATTTTTCAGTGAAGGCAGACCCCTCTCAGAAGGCCTCAGAGGAGGCGGAGTCAGCTGCTGGTCTGGGACCTGACCTCACCGCCTCTGTAGAAACTACCTACAGCGAGCAGAGCTCCTCTTCTGCCGGCTCCACCTCCTCCTCCGACCAGCCGATCTACTTCCGGTATGTGAACACCGATTCACCAGAGGGCTCGGAGAAAGTCTGATTCTGCTAAAACGAAGGGGAATAAACTCACAACTTTTCTCTGATAAATAAAGGTATAGATATTAATCGATAATGTGGTCTTTCTCTTCCTCCCCTGCTATTTTCAGGGAGTTCAGGTTCACCTCTGAAGTGCCTATCTGGCTGGACTATCATGGCAAACATGTCGTCATTGAACAGGTGAGAGGTCACTGAATCCGCTTATCTGTCACCCAGCCTGACCGGACACTTATATTAAAGTGCAAAATCATTGCCCATGGTCTTTTTTGGTGGTTATACACATCAAATAAGTCTATGAGACCGTTTAATGTGTAGGGACTCTTCTCATGCGTGGTTAAAAAAGCTGTTTTAATGCCTTCACCGTACTGCCCCGAGTTAATCAGTGTTAGCCACACCCGGCTGTTAGTGACTCTCCCGATTTCTCCGTTAATAGTTGTTACACATAAAACTGTCTTATTTGATGTGTGCATAGTGCCGAAGAAGACCATGGAATGAGTTTGCGCTGGAATTACACTTCTGTAGGATTCCTGTGTATCTGATAGGGAAATAATTGTCTGGTCTGGCTCTATGTTCACACTCTGTAGCTTTTTGTTTCACAGGGAACCTTTGCAGGGATCCTGATCGGTCTGGCCCAGTTAAACTGTTCTGAGTTGAAGCTGAAGAGGCTGTGCTGCAGACACGGGTAGAAATACACACCTCCATACCAACACATCCCAGAGGCTGCTTTAGATCCCCAGTCATCTGAGACTACATGTTTGAAAGGCAAACCAGGCGAGTTTTCAGTTACAAGTTTCTTTCTTCTGCAATTTTTTCCAGTCTCCTCGGTGTGGACAAAGTGATTCAGTACGCCGTCACAGAGTGGCTGACGGACATCAGGAAGAATCAGCTGCCGGGCATTCTAGGAGGTGTTGGCCCCATGCACTCGGTTGTCCAGCTGTGTGAGTTGATACCGCTCCAAACACACTGTCGGACACAGTGTCATCTTAACATGTCCTTTTTTTTTAATCCTGTTTTATCTCTTGGTTCATTCCTTTTCCCTGTCTGTCCATCTCTTTGTGTTTCTCCAGTCCACGGAGTGAGGGATCTGTTCTGGTTGCCCATAGAGCAGTACAGGAAGGATGGACGCATTATTCGAGGTCTCCAGAGGGGGGCAGCATCGTTTGGCACATCCACCGCATCAGCTGCTCTGGAGCTCAGCAACCGGCTGGTGCAGGCCATACAGGTACTCAGTCTTTGAAGGATTCTCAGCGCAGGTCATGACTGGGGATTAAAGTTACACAGAAGCCAGACTTGGTCCTGGATTTATTTCAAGGACTTCAGGATAAGCAGGACCCCACGTGTTTGATGCCTGATATCAGTCTGCTTCTCTCACAGGCCACAGCAGAGACAGTGTACGACATCCTGTCTCCCACTCCCCCCCTGAACCGCTTCGCCATCACAGAGGGCCGAGCCCCCTCGAGCCGACCCCGCAGAGCCGCTCAGCCTGCAGACCTCCGAGAAGGTGTGGCCAAGGCCTACGACACCGTCAGAGAGGTGCGTCCCAAAACTTGCCCTCTCAAAATTGAGTTATTATTATATTAAATGTTAATATAATTATTATTATTATTATTCTGGAGCACAGAGAATCTAAACAAAAGCAGTCACACCTGATCTGAGAAACCAAGTTTACATAAACAGGGTTGAGATTAATTTCTCCTGAAGAAAGAGAAGTCTTTCTTTCTCTTCTGCAGCGCAGCAGGTTTAAAGGAAAGATCATAACGTAGCGATGCACAGTGCATGTGAACAGGATGTGATTTAGAGCTGAAATTACGAGGCAATTATTTAATTAGTCAAGCGACTGAAAATTGATTAGCAACTTACCTCACTACCTACCTGTAAACCTTTTAAATTGAGTTGATGAATAAAATCTCCCTCAGAAGATTCATTTCACATCAAACTTATTGCAAATACACAGACGGTTATTCTTATATTACCGTAGGAAGAGAAGATGCTGCTAAAATGCCCCAAAATTGCTGTTTTCAGACTCTAAAATGTTTCCTGCTTTTCTTTTTCTTTCTAGGACAATAAACTGGAAATCTTTGTGTTTTGAAATACTGTTTGATGTCGGGTTTCTTGTGCGCATGTACGTAAATGTACTGAAACACGAAATATTTTAACTAATCTCTCCTTGGTCTCTCTCTCTCTGCTCTCCAGGGAGTGATTGACACGGCTCAGACCTTGTGCGATGTAGCATCTCGCGGCCACGAACAGAAGGGTCTGCCCGGTGCTGTTGGTGGTGTCCTGCGGCAGATCCCTCCCACAGTGGTCCGACCCTTAATAGTGGCCTCTGAAGCCACTTCCAATCTGCTCGGCGGCATGCGGAACCAGATCAAACCAGACGCCCGGAAGGAGGATTTCCTGAAGTGGCGCACGGAGGACGGCCAAGAATGATGACAACTTTTATGTGTGTGTGTGTGTGTGTGAGAGACAGAGAGTGAGAGAGAGAGAGAGAGTGTGTGTGCGTGTGTTTGTGTGTGTGTGATTATGATTTGGGGAAGTCTCAACTAAAGGAGCGAATCCAAGGTTTGACTGCGTATTTGCATGTGTGTATGGACTAACGAGAGTCAGTGTGCGCTCCAATGCAAAAACAAAGCAACAACTAACGACTACTGCAGTTACTGACAGCCAGTGTTTAATGCGGCTCCATCACACCTGGACTTAAATCATTCTGTTTTATATTCAGAGAGCTCTCCTCATATTCCTCCCCTCGGTGATACACGAGTCTGGCTTCTTTTCAGGTAGGATCATCACTCTCAAGGTTTCCCGGTCTGTGGGCACTTCATGTTCTCTGAATTGTGCTGCTTGAAACGGTTTGTTTCTTATTTTAAGGAGTGATTTCTGGCGCAATTTCTACCAAAGTCCGTAAAAAATGACAAAGGAAGATGATGTTGGACTTCTGCCTGAGATCTTTTCTCTTTGTAGTGATGCTCATAGTGGAGATGTTTTAATGAAGTGTCCTTTGCTAACAGACGTCTGCAGATGGTTTTCACCCTGACTTCACAACACAACGCATTCTCATTGGTTCAACTCTGGCCCCGCTGCACACCTGCTTCTCTCAGTGCTGTTGTTTGTGCCATAAACCTTGCAGAGTGCCCTTTTAACTAGTTTGTGTTGCCATCCTCACACATGCACCGTCCCTGCTACTGCACACATATAACACACACTGGCTCATATGGATACACACCTGACTGAGAACACATTTCCTGACTGAATAGAGATACAGATCACACGAAGCCTCTGAACTCTGTAGCACATTGGATTCTTTTAAAGCTTCACAAAGTCAAATCGACTCGAGTCGTCTGTAACTCGGTAAACTGTCCAGATGTCCACCGGTGGTTCTTCCTTCTGCATCGCAGCTCATTTGTGTCTCTGTTTCCATGAAGAGTTAAAAACTGGGATCTGAATTATCCTTAAGAATGGATTTACCCTCTTCTTTAGTTGCCTTCCTGCATTTTTTAATCTTTCTTTCTTTTTTTTATCCTGTTAAAACATTAAGTATTGTCATACTCGTTTTCAAAATAAGAGTTGAGAGGATGTGAAGCTGGTGATGATGGAGGAGGAAAAATTTGTGGTTTTGTGGTTTTAAAAGAAAACATTTTACATTTTTATCTTTTTTTGTTTAGTGTGTGTGTGTGCGTGGGAGAAAGTGTGTGTGCGTGCGTGGGAGAAAGTGTGCGTGTGTGTGCACATGATGCATGTCTGTGAAGGTGACAGGCTGATGCTTGTTGCACCTCTTGTGTGTATTTACTATTTACTATATCAAACTGTGTGAATGACCTGTATAATACAAAGATGAGGAGTATACAAAATTAATACAAAAAATTAAAAATTTGAGTATAAAAACTGATGCAATCTTTGCCTGCCATTTTTCTTGATAATCACAAGTACCTTATTTACAGTTGAGCATTTTGTTACTTTTCCCGAAGAACGAGATTTCTTGGCGACATGTAGCCAAGTTTCTAAACTGCACGGATGTTCACCCCAGCCTTCAAACAACACACAGTGAAGAGAATCTAAACCTGAAGGACGACCTACCAATGAATCAGATCTTTATTCAGCACAGAGAGCTCAGTTGTTTTTTACATGTAGTGCTGCAGAGTGCAGATATATTTAGAGCTGAAATTATTTGATTAATCCTTAGTGGAGAACATTAACTCAAGTACTGTAACTAAGTAGTTTTGTACTTAACATTTCAGAGGCAAATATTGACTTTTTATTAACTTTTTACCTTGCTTCTTTTGATTTAAAGCTATGGTTACTAGTTACTCTGCAAAACTTTTCCAAAACTTTTTGAGTTACAAAATAAATGATGGACTAATAAGATTTGACCTAAACCCACATGTAATTGTTAAAATGAGCCCAAACTCAAATATCAATAATGCAGTAATAATAATTGTAATTTAATATCTGTAAATCTGATAATATTTTTGTAAAATATGAGAACACTGGTTTTTATTTAGTTTGAATTTGAGTTAAATGTATGATTTTTATTTGTTGTTGATTTTTTAAAGTCTCATCCGTCGTGTTGGATAAGATTTAAAGAGTGAAAATGATACTTTTGTGCAGAAAGAAAATAGATTATAGACGCGCATTATTGTCCAAAGCAAACCATTTGTAATTATGTAAAAACAATCAGAACACAAATATTAACGTGGATATTATCAAAGAAAAGGCTGTTGCAGTATATTACACTGCGTATAATTACATTTGATACACAAATGCGGCATAACATGAAAATAAAGCCATATCCATATTTTAAAAATCTAACATCTGTGACCTCGGAACCAGCGTTAGTGGAGAGGTAAAGCTTCGGGGGAACCTTTTAAGCTGCGCAACAGCGGTACTTCCGGCCCGCATGTGAACGCAACAGCGTGATTTAACAGTAAATGATAGACTGACGATATCTGTGTACATTCACCTGAATCCCACCGCTGAACCAGTGACAGTTGTTTGTAAACATGAAGCTGCTCACGCACAACATGTTGACGTCTCACGTGAAGGGCGTTACTAAGGGATACCCGCTGCTCATCAAGGTAAACAACAACACCTGCTAAAGCTAAAGCTAACACATGTGTGTCCTGGTTCATGTTGTGCGGCGCGATGAAATGAAAGGAGATAATAACTCTACCTTTAATGTTTAATTACACGTGCGATGGTTGTTTGATTTTTATTTGTAATGTTCAGTAAAAAGAGGTTAGAAAGCGAGCAGGGAAGAAGCTCCCTCTCCTCAAATTGCACCAATAAGCGTTGTTTTCATGCGCGAGTATGGCATTTTATTTGTAAGTCTGTCAATAATATTCTGCTCTGTGGTAAAAGCAACACAATCTATTTGTTATCTTGTGCAATATAGTTCACATGTGAAATATATACATTAGAGATGCACAGGCTGGTCTAGGCTGCAACCTAGGGGCCCTGGATTGGCCAGACTAGTCTATTTTTTTGTATTCACTACATTGGAGAAAAAAAACTTTCCTCCTGTTGGGGCTCTTAAAAACATTTAAAAATTAAGTCACTGATTGGATAGATAGGGGACACATTTACCCAATCAACTGCCATCATGTGGCCGGGTTCATAAGGTCAATTTTGTTGTCAAATGATACGTCACTCACTGTTACTGTGACAGTATAGTGACAAAATGTCAGAAAGGTAATGTGATAGACTGATTCCTACATTGACAGGGTTTTTCAAGGTTGGGGACTCTTCTTCAGAGCTAGCTGTTTTTTTATGATAAAGCATGGTGAGCCTGTGAATGTTCTCATTTGTACATGTCATCGTTATCCCCAAAGCAACTGGACTAGGTTAATTGTGTAGGAAGACGTTTCACCTCTCATCCAAGAGGCTTCATCAGTTCATGTACGCTTCGGACCAGTCCCAGCCTTGGGGGATGATAAAGCATGATTAATAATGTGGGACAGTAGCCTAGGGGCCCATGACCACATTAATCCGCCACTGGCTGAGCGTAGCGACCGATACCGATCCAATACTACTGTTGAATGAATGAAGCGTATACCTGTCCATGTGAGTGGAGGCATCAGGCTTGACATAAACATTTAGCCTTGTTAAAAAAAGGTAACAAATGAACACAGATATAAATGTAGTTAATATTCATTAACAGATAAAGTGTACATTAGCAGCATAAAGAAACATGACACTTCCATGTAAAGTGCACTGAAAACAGATATTTTAAAATATAAAATAAAACTTTAACCTGTATTGCAAACATAGAATTGACGTGAGTAGATCGCTGTAACTGTATTGCTGTGTATGATAATAATAAAAAAGAAATGACTGGATCGGCCTCATTCATCTGATATCTGATCCAGCTAATAAGTCAATATCAGAGCCGATACGGTGCATCTCTAATATACATTATAGTACCCTCAGAAATATCCTTACTGGACAGCAACAACTTGTTTATAGTCTGTACACGGTACAGACTTTACTATACACATTTACTCGTCTGATCAGACGTGTAAATTAAATGTATGTGACACTATACTGTCAATAATTAACAATAATGTGGAAAAATCTGAATTTCCTCATCCCTGTAGAGTAAACTTTTTTTATGTCAGTGATGGAAACAAATGGAGTGATTTTGAGCCATACTGTGCGTGAGGATGCTGAATGACGCTGAAATGTTTTCTTTTTAGGCAACGGAGGTGAAGGTGAATGAGGTGAACTTCAACCCTCAGTTTGTCAGCCGGATGATCCCCAAACTGGAGTGGAGCGCTCTGGTCCAGGCTGCAGAGGAGGTGAGTCGGACCGCACCAGGGACCGTCACTTCCTGGACTATCTCACATATACATAAACACCAGCATTCAACAGAGACATGGAAAACAACTTTTAAGTGGTTAAGTATCTCTCAATATAAGAGTTTGGAAGAATCCATCAATTTGAAAAAGGAAAGAAAATGTGTAGTATAAAAAAAGGTCTGTTTCTGTTATTTTTGTTAAGACATTCAATTCAATTCAATTTTATTTACAGTGCCAAATCATAACAAAAGTTATCTCAGGACACTTTACAGAGTAGGTAAAGACCACACTCTAAAGACTTAGACATCTTAGACTAAAGACATCTTAAAATCCTTTTATAGGACCAGACTGAATGTGGAGTATTTTGTACCAAGAGCAGTGATCCCGGAGATTCGTTGCAAATGAAGGAAGAGTTAAAAAAGTGTACTGTTCAGTTAACAGTATTTGATAACTGGGATGCTGGAGAATCTTCCATGGTCCCTTCTCCCCCCCAGTAACAACCATCTAATGAATTCACAGCGGCCCAGTTTGAACACCTGTTTCTGTCTCTGTCCTCTGTAGTTGGGTCAGCGGCAGGACCTGCCGGGTGAGCTGGTGCCAGAATACGAGAACAACGAAGAGTTCTTGAAGAAAGTGCACAGAGTGCTATTAGAGGTAAGAAGCTCACTGCAGTGGTGCATTTTACTACAGTATGTGGTAAATACTGGTTAGGTTTTCACAACACCAGATTTTTAGACTTTAATACAATACTGGTATAATAAAGTCAGGCTTGATACCCCCTAAGAAGGAAAGAAAGGTCTTATAGGATCATGTTTTTATGTTTATTTTGTATTGTTTGACACACAGATGATTTTCTTCCCTGTTTTATCTGTTTTATCTGTGCAGCCTTGGGTTAAAAAAATCTGATCGTGGAGCTGCTTTCTTTTATAACTTTGGTATTTTCTTTTCGACTATCTTCATTATTAGTTTATCTGTTGTTTTGTTCTCGATTACTTGATTAATCTTGTGGTTTTTGAAATGGTGAAAGTTTGTTTTTTTCATCTGAAGTATTGTTTTGTCTGAGCGACAATCCACAACACAAAGATATTTAATTTTCAATGATATAAAACAGAAAAAACAGCAAATCTTCACATTGTAGAAGCTGGAACCACAGACCGAAACCAATAATCGATTATCAAAGGTTCATTTTCTGTCAAGCAACAAATCAATTTCCTGACTATTAAGCGCAGCTGTAGTTATTTTCCCCATGGTTACAAATATCTTGTTTTGGGGCAAATATTGTAATTCACAAGTTTTTTTTGCTTTCATTATTTTTTAACACTTCAGAAGCCTTAAACCTCTTTTTTTAAAGTAAGGACAGATGTTTGTTTGTGCAGTCTATGAATAGAGATTACACTATTATCATATTTACCGTTTGGATCTCACCGGTGTTTCCTGTTCTCGTTTCACTCAACACAGCGAATGAATCATTATGGGATTTCTTTGTTTTGGGTAAAACTCAAACAGCAGTCACTTCACATCCTGTTTCTATTACTGGCAATAGCAATTAGCAGCAAAGCTTTCATGCGGTTGTCTCCTGCAGTGTTTTTCATAACTGAGAGTGCCGTACATGTAGAGATCAAACACAGGAACTAAAATACTTCTGTCGTAGACGTTACTCTAGTCCCAATATTTGCACTGCATGGCCGAAAGTACGTTGACTTGAACATTACACACGTGGAACCATTGGCATTAATGGTGATGGCACTTATATAGCACTTTTCTACGTCCGCGGACAAAGCGCTTCACATTATGTCTCTCATTCACACACTGACGGCGACAGGAGCCAGGGATCGCGCTGTCAAACCTGTTATTAGTGGACGACCCGCTCTTCCTCCCGAGCCACAGCCGCCTGCTGTGTCATAGCCACTTTGTGCTGCTATGACGGCCTCCACTGTTCTGGGAAGACTTTCCGCAAGACTTTGGAGCCCGACTGCAGGGATTCGCTCCCATTCAGCCACAAGAACCTTAGCGAGGTCCAATACTGGTTCCAGTTCATCTCAGAGGTGTGGGGTGAGGTTGAGCTCCGGGCGCCGTGCAAGGCCAGTCAGATTCTTCCACACCAAACTCAGGAATCTGTTTCTGTATGGCCATGGATTTCTGCACGGAGGCATGTTTACATTGAGTTTTTACTCACAAAAACACATTGTGTGAATCCCTGAGGTCTCCTCCCCTATAAAACATTAGCAAAAGGTGTTTTTTAAATTAACAAAAATGTGTTTTGAGCCTGTCAGTGGCAAAAACAAGCCATTTTAATGGACGTAAATTGACTTTGTGCCTTTGCCCTGAAGGATTACATAACAGCGTCTTTCACAGCTGCAGCACTGTTGCTCAACACTGGACCAGTTTCAAAAATGTTCATTAGTCACTCAAAACAAGAGAAAATCCAGGTTGAAAAATACTGAAGAAACTGAACTTAAAGATTTCCCTGAACTGGAACAACGAGGCCAGGGCCAAACCAAAAGTTTGGCGGCAGGGGTGTCCCAATAACTTACTCATATAGTGTATTTTGCTCTGTGGGGACATCTAGTGGTCTCTTACCTCTTGTCTTGGTTGTGTGCGTGTTGCAGGTGGAGGTGATAGAGGGCAGTCTGCAGTGCCCTGAATCAGGACGAGAGTTCCCAATATCCAGAGGAATCCCCAACATGCTGCTGAGCGAGGACGAGGTGTAGACGGCAGCTCCACGACGTGAACATTTCTCATACGCAACTTCACCCCGAGCTGTCACTCAGATGGGATTGTGGGTGAACAGAGAGCGAGAGAGAAGAGAGAGGTTGAACTTTTAGTTGGTGCCATGAGAAAAAAGGCCACACTGTTTGTTATGACATTTAAGTGGCTGATGCTGCCAACGGAGGAAAAAGATTTTGAAGGATAACAGCTGGAAATGTTCCCGGAGAGTAACCCCCAGTGGTTTTTATCTGTATTTATCTTTGTTACTGTTTTGGTTCTCTTTTTTTTTCTTTTCAATAAAACTGTCTTTAATTCCACGATAGCCCAAATTGTTTTAGGTTTTTGTGGAAAATATAAATTCACTTATATTACAGACATGCTAAAAAGCATAACCCCTGAGACTTCCTGAGTGAGAGGCAGCTCTGAACCCCATCTCCTCCTCTCTCAGGGTTTAAGAAAGTGCTGAGGGCCAGATGACGTGGCAGTGGCTCATCTATATTTGGGTTGCAGAAAAAGAGGCAGGCTAGAAGTTGTTTTTGAGGAAGTCTTTCTTTTATGCCACACATTTGCAGCACACACACACACACACACACACGCACACACGCGCGCGACACCCCACCTAGGCGGGCTCCTGTGATCTGAGATGCCCCCAGGTGCGTCTGATCTTTTTAAAACTGCTGAAAGAAAGAGTTCACAGAGGCAAATTCAGCCTTTCAAATAATTTCTGGCTGTCGTGGTGCAGCAGTCAAGTTGGAACAGGAGCTGTTTGTGTGCACACGGTGTTATCATTTTTAGAAACCCTGCCAGGACAGACGGTGGGAGGGGAGGAGGGGTGCCCTGACCAGAAGCCTCCAGGCAGCCTCCTACCTTTCCCTTCTACTTAGAGCAATTACAGGCCTGCACCCGCAACTATAATAATGGTATAATGGGATGGCAGCAGAGCAGCAATAAAAACCACCCCTGACAGATTAACAGTCCTCTCCAAGTTCTGAGCTGTAATTAACAATGAGACCGAAAGAGGAACAGAGAGGGAAGTAAGGGCCTAGATTGAAAGCTTGAAAAGATAAAGATAAAAAAGGGATGTGCTGTGGAGGGAGTTAATAAAATTAGGATAATGCAAAAAAAGGTTTACAGAAGCACGCACATCCAGGCGATAAGTACAAGGTGCTAACAGAAGATCATGTAAAATACGGAAAAATAAGAATGGTGTAGTGGACTGGCTGTTTTAAAATAGGATTTATGAGTGAGTCTAGGCTGAAAATCGCCCTCAGGTCCTTCCTCAAGATGTGAAATCACTGGACTGATGCAGTATTCCTCTTCTACTTTATCATTTTTGATGTTTTGGTAAATGCTTCTTGACCTCTGTGTGGTAACATTAGACATGAATCTACTGTGGACAGTGTTAGCTGACTGAAAAACTCACTAATTAATATGTGATATCTTATTTGTTGAATTTAAAAAACATTGTTTAAAAAAGTCAACTGGCCTTTTATGGGGAACGTCCTGTCTCAACTGGTCACCTAGCAAAGTCCTGGCAACAAAGTTGTCAAGAGAAATAACTCTTTTAAATTGCTTTCCTTACACCTTGTTGAGGGTAGAGATAAAAAAACAAACAAAAAAAAAACAATCTAACGTGTTTATTAGTGAGCTTTAAAAGTGCTGGTTTGCAAATTTTGGCATAATTTTCTCCCTGTACCTGGTGTTTAGGCCATGCTAAGCTAAGCTAAGCTAACCAGTGTTGGTTTACAGCTTCCTTTTATTATTGAAAAGATTCAATTTGAACATCACTATGTTGTGTCCCAGTGTTATACACACAATACCAAAAATGTATTTTCTAAATGTAGAAATAATTATAACATACATTCAAATGTGCGAAGACAGTAAAACAGAAAAAGGAACGAAGAAGAAAAACAAAAACAGCATGGGGTCTGCTGCTTAACTAAGGGAACACATCTGAATGCCTAAATAATCTAATAGTTTTTGCCAATTTATTGTTTTTAAGTTATAAAGGTTGAATATGGAGAATGAGTATAAAACCGCCATCTAGTGTCTCAAGATCGTACAAGAAGAAATAATTCCACCACTCAGGTCACCAGGTTGGTCAGTGGTGATGAGTTTGAACCCATCTCCTCCAGCAAATCGCACCATAAAAACAAGTATTGCAGAGCGAGAGAGTTACTGTGTGCTGTTACAGCTTAGTAAACATGAAAGCTAGCTTACCGATCAAGGAGAAACGTTGCCATTTCAGCGTACGTTTTAATGCCGTTGAACTCCTTTATCTCAGTCCATGGAGTGAATGCTTGGCCTATATTGACTCTGGTTTTTGCCCTTCTCCGGTCACTCAGCTGCTGGGACAAATAACCCTGTGCCAACCTACAGTAGCTGCACCAAACAACAGACAACCCTGGAAACCAACAATGCCGGCTGCTATTGGCTGGAACAATGTAAACAAAACGTGACAGAAAGTCATTGTCAAACCCGTCAAAAGAAAAAGATCAATAATCATAATCCGACGGCTTTTTTTTAATGGAAAAGCCATACTTGCATTCTGTACCGCTCAAAACGCCCCGTGGGTGTATTTTAATTTTTTTTTAAATACAGCTTTTAATAAGGATTCTAGTTTTCCACAGATATGAAACTTTAAAAATACAAAAAAGGAGGGTAGTTTGTTAGGACAAATCATTTTGTGTATATAGCATTTTTTCTAAGATAGTGATCAAATGAATTATGTTGTTTAATATCTATAGACCTCTAGGTTTCTAACTCCATGAATACTTTAAGTATATGTGCGCGTGCCAACACCTGTTGCTGGCTCGGATACTTTCATATATGCTGTACAGACATGAGAGGGTGAAGTTATCAATCTTCTCCTCTGATTCTCTGTAAGAACGTGAATAAGCACATTCACCTAAATGTACTAACTATGGCATTAAGTCTGACATGTCCTCGGGGGGTGTTTACCTGCAGAGAGGGGGGCGCAGGCGTTTTTGTGGAGAGAAGAAATTGCAAAACGTGTGTGAGAGAGAGGCAGATAATCACACACTCTCTTCACTCCGGTGGAAACCCGCCCCACCACCTTTCTCCCATCCAGTCCCTCCTTCTCCTCCTCCTCCTCCTCCCTTCTGTCTGAGCATTTCTCCCAGAGGATCTTTCTGCAGAATAATGGAGTCACATCTTGCAGCAGCCTCAGGGTTTTCAGCAGAGCCTTCAGACTGGAGCTCCTTTAGACCGATCATCTGTGACTTACTGTAAAGTTTCCTCTTTTTTTTTTTTTTTTAATTCCCAGCACAAGGACTTCTTTCATACGTGTTCTCTGCGTCATGTCTTTTTATGTCGTCTGACTTTTTCCGTGTTTTTATGTTTATATGAGGGGGATTAACAGGCCCACCATGGTTTTTCCAACATAAATCAACAGTTTCTTTCCACGTTTTTAGTGCAGGCTGCTTTCTGTTTACCTATACCGGGGAATGAGAGGACATCATTGGTTGTTTTAAAAGAAAAAAAACTGTAACCAGATTTTCTAGAGGTGGGTATGGGCCAATTTTCCGCTCCACAGATGGGTCTTTCGGAGGTGAGAGCAGGGGGACCGCGCTGCATCAGATGAAGTGAGCAGCTCCAGGTTTTTGTTTGGAGGATTTGCGACATGGGCTGAGCTCCTGTGATGACTGTTCTCCTGAAAGCTGTTGCATTATCCGAGGATGGACGACGGAAAACGGAGAAGGATACAATTAACTTATTGGTCAGACAGTAATTAAATAGTCCCAATCTTCACCTTTTACACGCGGAAAGCGCGCACGCACCGGCCCAAGGGACAACACCGGAGCTCTTGAGCGCACCGGACTGGAATTCAAGCGTCAGCCGCATTTCCGATCCCTAAATGTGAGGTTTTTACAGTGGAGTTGGGTTGTAGGGTTATGTCAATTTGGCGTGTGCAAGCAGTTGTTGTTTGTTCCTTTTAAATTCAATAACTTAAATTTAAACTCAAAATAATACATTGAAATGCGTCTCTTGTGTTAGAATATGCAGGCGCATGTCTGAATGTTATACAATTACCTTTGCAGAATAAATGTAAAGTCAGCAGATGTGGTTTTCCTTTCCACAGAAAGTGGTTTTGACCAAAATAATCTGTTAGAACTGGATATTGGATTTTTTTTTTTTTTTTTAGCTTTATTTTATTTTGGAGGCATTGGTTGAAGCCTCGGGTTTATGTTTTGAACCACTTTACGCACACATTTCTTCATTCTTGATTTTTTTGGGGAGGGCAGTGAACGCAATAGTTTCAACTGGATTTCCTGCTCGGCCGGTCAGAGAGTATCTCTGTCCCTCCGTCTCCTCACCGGACAATGTGGCTCCCCCGCCTCGCGCTGCTGCTCTTGCTGCTCCGGTTCTCCGGTGTGCTGCTGGTGGAGGGCTTCAACACGTGCCACTCCATCAACCTGGACGCGCAGAAGTCCCGGCGCATCGAGGCGATTCGCGGGCAGATCCTCAGCAAGCTCCGCATCCGCAGCCCGCCGGAAAAGGACGAGGACCCGCCGCCTGGCTCCGTGCCCCCGGAGGTCATGCTGCTCTACAACAGCACACGGGAGCTGCTAAAGGAGCGCGCGCGTCTGGGCGAGTCCGCATGCGAGCGCGAGAGCAGCGAAGAGGATTATTACGCCAAAGAGGTGCAGAGGATTGACATGCTGCCCCCCCGCTCCGACACAAGTGAGTCCGTGTATGATGAGAGGTTCTCAATGTGTGGTCCGGGGTCCAACAAGAACCAGAATGTATCCAAATATTAGTGACCTGAAAGAGGGATTATTACTTCTCATGTTGCTTCTTTTGATGCAGGTTTAGGGGACGGAAGAGGTGAAAGTAGCAACTAATATTTTATGAAAGAAGTGGCCTCTATATTCAACTTAATCCCTTTTTTTTTTTATCACAAATTTGGAAGAAAGACTGACTGATTAGGCTTCAACTCCATCAGCAGGCTCCCACTAGAAGAAGTGCTCAGATCCTACTTAAGTAAAAGTGTCTAAAAAGCACTCAAATGCAGCATTCAACGTGTTATTTAAATAATAGCAGGCCTACATGAGTATTAGCAGTAAAATTAAAATTTCAACACTGGGGCAAAATGGTCCAAATGGTCCTTTGCTGATGGTGAAAGTGCTGAATCATTGATAAATCAGTAATATATCTGTGTTGCTTCATTAAGGCCCCAAATTACGACACTTTACTCAGGAATTACACTGTACTAACAATATTTCAACACTGGGGCAAAATGGTCCTTTGCTGATGGTGAAAGTGCTGAATCATTGATAAATCAGTAATATATCTGGTCCAGGTGGTTCTTCTAACTCTGACTAGATATGCTTCTTGTCTGGGTAGTTTTGTCTGTACAGGAGCTATATTCCTATATTTATACCGAGCTGTATTTTATAAGACTGATAGGTGTCAGTTTGCACCTCGTCCTCCTTCACCAGCTGCTGTAGATGTACTCTTGAGCAAGGCATCTTTATTGTGGCGAATTCTCTCACAAATAGAAACAAAACTTGATGTTGATGGACCTCATTTGGGAGATTTTGAGATCAATGGTACTGGATACTACAGGGGACATAATTACACAACTGCCTACTTTGGGGGTGATGTTTCATACAGTAAAACTCATGAACGCAACAATTATATTAAACATAAGACCAGAGGCTTTTACTCACTACGTCCAATCCTGTAATTTAGTTTGAGACGCTCATCAGCAGTAATTATGTCTGAGACAATGCATCAGCTTTTTAACCGATTCTATAAATACAGCATTGTTGGAGAAGGCATGAGATGTTGTTGGATCATTAGTCAAACTTTCTATGTTTGTTCTGGTTTTTTTTTCATCCAGATGCGGTACAGCCAGCAGCCCCCGACCCCCATTACAGAGTGGTCCACTTCGACGTCAGTGGAGTAGACCTGACCAACAGCACCCTGGTCAAGGCTGAGTTCAGGATCTTCAGAGCTCCCAACCCGCAGGCCCGGGCCTCAGAGCAGAGAGTGGAGATCTATCAGGTAAACAACAGCTCATCTGCAGCAGGACCGATAAACCAGTAATGTCACTTTTAAGCTTTAACATCCAAATAAACACAATTTGTTCAATAATTATGAAGGAGACATTGAATCCAACTTCTTTAAAATCACTTCAGGCCCCTTAAAGTATAAAAAAGCAGAGGTGTGAACAGGAATACCATTTAGATTAATTGTTTTATGTAGATTTTCCCTCATGTATTTAGTCATCAGGCCAATAAGACTATTATGACAATACATTTTCAAATTATGCTGTATATATATGAGCCCAATAAAAGATCTGCAGGTTGTTCTTGGTTTTTATGACTCTGTGCCATTCATGTGTCATGTGAAATATCTGTGTGTGTGTGTGTGTGTGTGTGTGTGTGTGTGTGTGTGTGTGTGTGTGTGTGTGTGTGTGTGTGTGTGGGTGTTGTATCAGCTGCTGAAGCCAGATGAAGAGAGCACCTCCACTCAACGTTATATTGACTCCCGCACTGTTCAGCTGAAGGCAAAGGGAGCCTGGATCTCTGTGGAGGTCACCGAAACCATCAAAGACTGGGTGTCAGATCCAGGTTCGCCTCAGCACTTTCACATACTGATTCATAAATATATATAAAGTGTTAGTGAACTTCAACCCTAACCCTGCATCGGCTGATCTCAAATGTGTGTCCGTTCTACTGATCAGAGAATAACCTTGGCCTGAAGTTGGGCGTCCACTGTCCCTGCTGCACCTTCGTCCCGTCCACCAATAACATTGTTCCCAACAAGAGTGAGGAGCTGGAGGCTCTCTTTGCAGGTTTGTTGCACACGTTATGTTAACCAGGTCTTGGTCTATATATAAATATATATATATGTAAGTGGGTGATTTGAGCAGCTTTCTGAGGCTCACATTAACCCCTCGTGAAATCTTAAACTGTATTTATATTTTTACTTAAAGGGAAAATGCAGACTTTAACCTCCTGCTCCAGAGAAGCTTTTTCATGTCATCGAGAGACATTCAGGGAAAAACTGAGATTTAAGATTCAGCCTGAATATGAGAGTGATGTTTCTGTAGATGTTGGAGGTTTTTGGACGATAGGTCTGCATTAGTTGTGTTTGGACCACATGTGTTCAGGTAAACACAACACATACATAAATAAATAAATAAATAAACATACCAGCCAGATTTAACTAACTTTTAAAAATGACTTGGCCTCAGTTTTACCCAAAGGCCAAAAATGACAAATTAAACAGGTTGGTTGTAAATAGCTTCATGAGGACATTAAAAGGACTTGTTGAAGATTTATCAGCCCAGCAATAACCCTGCAGGTCACAAAATGAGAACATACAGTGGAGACTCTCCTGTGAGGCGCCTCCAAAAACGATTCATGAACCACGTACACCCCATCGTACAGGAATAAAGGAGACACTGTGAACCTGTTGAATGTCAGACTGTCTGTGTTGCTTCATTAAAGGCCCCAAATTACGACACTTTACTCAGGAATTACACTCAGCCGAGCCAAGACAGGTTTTTTTACCACTTGGAAAAAATGTCGACTTTTGATACTGATGTAAGACAAGCAGGGGCTTGTTGTGAGCTCAGAAAGAAAACATGAAATCAGATTCAATCAGGCAGATTCCTAGCTCAGGAAACAACTGCTTTATATATATATAATGCAGTTATATATATATACAGACTGTAGACTGTATATGTGTTTCTGTCTATGTAATGTAATATTTTTTCAGCATTGCAACAATTGTAAAAACAAATATGTCCTACAGCCTTCCCAGAAAAACACACTGGAGTATAAAAACCATAAAACCACAGTTCAATCTCTCCCAAAGTCAATTTTTATTGGGTCACCAGTTAGCACAACCGTAAAATGCATAGCACTGTTATATGTGTATTAATTTTCCTAATTAAAATAGAAGAAGAGCGTTCTTCTTTGCAGAGCTAACTGCTGTGAGGGCTCTCAATCTTTGGGTTAAGTGAGAGTGGTGAGTGAATCAACTCACTGCAGTACGGTGTGTGTGGCACTGAGGGCTTTGATTCAGCCCAGGTGTGATAGGCAGTGAGAGGTTTACCCTGTCGTCACTGTATCTACAAACACTAACTCAGTACTTTGTAAATATTTGTCTCGTAGTGTATACTTGGGGTGGTGGAGAGTTTGTTGTGACTCCAGCCTTTTGGTTTATGAAACGTAAGCAGTTGTTATCTATGAGTAAGTTAGCCGGCCTACCTCCATGTTGCGTATACTCCATGCCATTTAACGATGAGAGAAGACACATGCGCGTTCACAGAAATCTGGTACATGCGCACTGACGGGTCCTCTATTGGAGAGAGCGGAGGAGCTAGTTGGCAGTGGGGGAGGGTCGAGAGAGTTGTAAACATTTGAAATCTGTCCTCGATCCGGTGGACTTGCCGACTGCAGCTTTGAGAAAGCCTGTAGTGGCTCTATACAGTTTAGTTGTTTCCGCCCCTTGACAGAATGAGTCTTCCAATGGCCGACACAGCGGACCCCTTCTCTTACGCTTCTCAGATTTTGGACCTCAGTGATAAACTAGCTTTACAGGGGCAGGCTATCACTGCACAAGGAGCCCTTTTAGGTTCTCATGAGCAAATGCTGCATGCTATCGCTGAGCACCAAACCTCACAACTCCCCAAGCACCTCCAGTTCCACCTCACTGTCCTGTGGTAGTTCAGGAGACCAAGCTGGCTACCCCAGTCCTATATGAAGGGCATCCAGGGAGGTGTAAGGGATTTACCAGCCAATGTAGTTTAGTGTTTGAGTTACAACCCTCCATGTTTAGCACAGATCGGGCCCAGGTAGCATATATATAAAGCCCTTCTTTAAGAAAAAGCCCGTTCATGGGCTACGCCTTGTGGGACAGGCAGACTCCTGTCTGCGCTGACTCTGCCCTCTTCATGGCAGAGATGAAAGGGGTGTTCGACCACAATGTAAGTGGCCAGGAAGCAGCCAAACGCCTTCTTAGGTTAATTTTCATTTCAATTCCAAACTTCAGATACAGAATCCTGTAACACTGGTAACCACTTTTTGTCATGGCTTGTCTGAGAAGGTTAAGGATGAGCTCACTTCTTGTGAGGTTCCTGATTCACTTGAGGATTTAATCTCATTGGCAGTTAGACTTGACAAGAGAATCTGTGAGTGCAACGAGCGTACACCTGTCCAGGAGTTTACCATGCGTGAAAGGCCTAACCTGCCTAAGAGATCCCTTGACAATGATGATCGTTTTTCAGACTCTGTGGCGCAACGGTAGCGCGTCTGACTCCAGATCAGAAGGATGCGTGTTCAAATCACGTCAGGGTCATAGTTTTGGGGCGGCAGTAGCTCAGTCCATAGGTGACTTGGCTGGGAACCGGAGGGTTGCTGGTTCGAGTCTCTGTGTGAACCATGAACGGAGTGTGGACTGTGAGAGGTGCCAGTTCATCTCCTGGGCACTGCCGAGGTGCTGTTGAGCAAGTCACTCAACGCCCAAATGCTCGGGTCACTGGCAGCCCCCTCGCTCTAACATCTCTCAATTAGTTGCATGTATATAGGTCCTCTCTGTGCATGTGTGTATTTTGGGCCTGTGTGTGTGTAAAATGAAAAAATAGAGTGAAAATTGAATTTCCCCATTGCGGGACGAATAAAGGAATTCTTTTTCTTCTTCTTCTTCTATACAGCGGGAGGGTGGGTCAATTCATTCGCTAGTGCCCTTCAATGCAGAAATACGATACGCAGGGAAGCAAGTAGACTCGTCAGACCAGGGAAAGGTCCTGCAGAGTCTTAATAATTTCCTGCCTGTGGCCAATAATTAAACTTTCTTGTTCTTTGAGTTATTTTTAGATGGACACTGGCACACCTTGGCATTTGTGGATTCAGGAGCAGCAGGTAGTTTTATGGACTCGACCCTGGCCCTGATCTCAAATTACCCATTTTTGATCCTTCTTGTCCAGTAGAGTTGAGAAGGTCCCCCTGCCCCATTTTCATTTGTATTGGTATTCACACAGAATAGAATAAGTTTTTTTCTTATTGATGCACCTCAGTTACCTCTCAATCTGGGACATCCATGACACATCAGTTGGAGGACTGAGAAGATGCTAAGCTGGGAGCCAGACTGTGCATCTAACATAATGGAGTCATACTCTTTTCAACTCCAACCTTTGGGTCTTGAGCTGCCTCGAAATCTCCCAGTTCAGTAGGTCTCACCTGTTCTACCGCCATCGATCCCCATGACTCTTGGGGCTCTTGAGTCCTTGACTCCTTCTGATCCATCGTCCTCCATGTCTCTTCTTACCAACAGGGTTCCTGCAGAGTATGCCACACTTAATTAATTCTTCAGTAAACGGAAGGCCTACATCCTTCCTCCCCATAGGTCCTATGATTGTTCCATTAATCTCCTCCCAGGCACTACACCCCCAAGGGGTTGCCTTTATTCATTATCACATCTGAATGGACCTAAGCAAGGTCAAAGCGATGCAGGAGTGGCCTCAGCCTCACTCTCTCAAACAGGTTCAGTGCTTTTTGGGGTTTGCAAATTTTTATTGTTGCTTAATTAGGACTTTAGTTTTATTGCTGTCCCTATTTCATTGAAGAATCTTAAGCCAGAGACCCTTTCTCGAGTGATCAGGTAGTGACAGTTCTCCAAAGCCCATTGTACCCCTTGCTTGGACTACCATCGTCTAAAGCGTTCACGGTCATTATGGTTGTTGTAGTTCAGTTCTCAAAGGCAGCCCATTTCATCCCCCTCCCAAAGCCTCCTTCCGCCCTTGAGACCACCAAACGTGTAGTTAAGCATATCTTTTGTGACCACGGCCTCCCCCAAGACATTGTGTCATCGCAATCCAGCCCCTAACTATTGGGTTGGTCAGGGGGTGTGGCACTCTACGAGGGATCTCCAACTGTGGGTAGAGTCCCGCAAATTGGCACCTCCCTTCGTTGGTCCCTTTAAGATAATTTGAAGGATTAACCCCGTCACTTTTCACCTCCCGCTCCCCCGTTACATGAGAATTTTCCCGCCTCAAGCCAGTATGCTTCAGTCCACTAGCACCTCCAGGGAGGCCTCAGCCTACACCCAGGTTGGTTGGGGGTGAACCAGCGTACACAGTTTTGCGGATATTTAACAGTCATGGTGTGGGACATGAGGTTCAGTACTTTGTGGACTGGGAGGGATATGGTCCTGAGGAGCGGGCCTGGCTCCCAGCTAGGGACATTTTGGACCAAGCTCTTATCTGGGATTTTCGCCTTCTCCGGCTGGTGCTCTGTGCTGCCTATCGCACCATCAGAGGCAGTGAGAGGTTCTTCCTGTTGTTAGTGTATCTACAAACACTAACTCAGTACTTTGAATATTTGTTGTCAATTTCCTGTTTCCTAGTGTATACCAGGGGTGCTGGAGAGTTTGTTGTGACTACAGCCTTTTGGATTATCAAAGGTCTTGCCTTTAATTCTGTGTTTTCTGGGTCTCCTGGACAATTTTGGTTTTGTGTCAGCTGCTTGGAAGCGGTGCTTTAGTTTATCATCTTAGTGCTTTATTTCATTAAGGAAGGCTGTAATGGCTCTAAACAGTTTTGTTGTTTTTTCTCCCCTTTTCTATCTATTGCTATCGCAATTTTGTGGTTATCCCTCTGGGATCACTTTGGGACACCCCTGGGTCCGCACTTGCGTCCAACCCCACACCCCCCGTTTTAAACAGTTTACCTTTCTCTCTCTTCTCATGAACCTTGACCTGAAAAACGTGTTCACACTCTCAGTGCTGTGAGTTCATGATATCTGTTGTAAGTCTGGGAACCCCTGCCATAGTGTGTTACTATATATGAATTACCACATTTTTCCAGCATCTAAAGTGTGCAAACTGTAGGAATTCAAAGGTTTTATCAACTCTGAAGTTCCCAACCTTTTTGGCTCGTGACCCTCCAAAACGAAGCAGTGTCTACTCACAAATCCTTGTCACAGATTTATTGGGATTAGTTCCACTAACGAGGGATGATCCTTGTTCAGATTACTTGAGTAGTGTTTCAAAACCTGAAGAAGGAAAAAGCAAAGCTTCAAGAAATGTCTAAAAAATAAACATAAATATTTCCCTTCAGGTCAAAGGAATACTTTACCCTCAAAATGATCATTTTTATATCAGTTACTCACCTTGTGTTGCCTTTAACCTCCATAAACGGTGGACGAAGAATCCAAAACTGAGAAAACGTCCTATTTAACTGTTCCACTGCTCTCTTAGGTGTGGATGATGAGCAGCTTCGTCAGATAAGAAAGCCCGGTCAGGTTAAAGGCCAGGCAGACTTCAGCACCAAGACGCCGCACCTCATCCTCACCGTGCTACCCAGTGACAGAGTGGACAACCCGGCCAAGAAGACCCGCAAGAAGAGGGCGGCCGCCACAGACACCACAACCTGCTCCCGGTAGGCATCCGACCAGCCTTATGTGTGTTATGTGTGACTAGCTGACAGCACTGACATGTAGTTTTATAATTCTGAAATCTAGTTGTGGTGGACAGTGGATTTTTTTCTCCTAACCCAAAACTGTTCAGACAATTGTGTGGGAACAATATTGACCCTGTGTTTAGACTGCAGGCCGGCAGGCGTGCGGTGCTTTATTTAGACTACCTCGCACTGCAGGGGAAACTCGGGCAGCCTCGCATAGTCATTACCTTGTGATGGCTCGTTCAAATGGTGATCCGTTGTCCTTTTCCCATGACCCAACTTTGAGCCTTGCCCCAGACGATGAACTGTACATATGTTTTCTTCTCCATGTGTCTCAGTGGCTCAGACCAGGGCTGCTGCCTGCGCTCGCTCTACATCGACTTCAGACGGGACCTCAACTGGAAGTGGATCCACGAGCCCAAAGGATACAAAGCCAACTTCTGTGCCGGCAGCTGTCCTTACATCTGGAGTGCCAACAACCACTATAACATGGTGAGTTGGTTCATTTCTGTTTCTATAAGATGAGATATGATCGTATGATATGTGTGTTGAAGCTTTATTGGTGCCATCCAAAATAGAAAACTGGCATAAAATGTTTAGTCCAATTGAATTATTATTTGATCTGACGGTTCCCGATGAGAATTTTATTAATGTCAAATAAAATATGGCTGCTGCCCGGCTGTGTTGTTAAAATAAGGTATTGAATAAAGTACTGTTTGGTTTTGTTATGAATAATTAGGTATTGTATTGACGCTTGTATCAAACGATCTTAGGCAATACCCCAGCCCTGGGTCCAGACACAAATACCTTGATGTGTCCAATCATTTCCTACATCTCCTTTAAGCCCATTAGGCCTCTGTGAAACACACACCCTCAACAAAAATATCAGTTTTAACCACTCAGAGTAATAAATTACACTTATTCTGTTTTTGCAAATAATATTTCGCCTCAATCTTGAGATTCACCTTTATTGGTTAATAATTTGAATAAAAAAAGACTTCTCAATGTGAGAGGGACAGAAAAATGATATGAATAGATATTTATGAACAATTGTTCCAATCCAAACAAAAGCATCTTAAATATCTAAAGTAACTCCTCCATCTCTACAGGAAAACACTCACAGGTTTGGATCAAACTCATTGACTTCAATGTACAGCAACTTTGAAATGGGGGAGACGTTTTCCTTTAAATGAGCTTTAAGTGCATTGTTTGTGGTTACTTAACACCACAGTTAGCTAAGATCGGTTAACCCCAGCGTCATAAATGGGCTGTCACCTCGCAGAAGCCAATTACAGAACATATAGTCTGACGCAGCCTGTTTGTGACTCGGCCTGTTGCTACGCCGACTCTTACAGAGCCTTCTGATTTACTAACCCTTCTTTATTCACATCCTGTCCCTATTGTAATATAGTGTTATAGATTTTCATATTTATTTGACACTTAAGCTTGCTGCATTGAGACATAGTTTAACAGTTGGACAGGACACACACTGACAGACAGGGGTTATACAGTAGGGCATATATGTTTCCAGCGAGCAGTCCGGCTCAGTTCAGTTAATTTTGCGTTTCCATTGTCGGAAATTGTGGATATAGACCTGCTCCTTTCCTACTCATTTTTCTGTTACCCCTCTGCCGAGGTACATAATACGCTGACCTGATGCTAAAAGTGGAGCTAGAAACACTGCAGTCGACTCGTGCAGAGGTTCCTCTGCATCGTCGGAAAAGAGGAAATAGGGTTAGAGGACCAGTGAGGAATGAAAAGGTTTCTCAGCTCTTACCATCTGGTAATAACCCCACCTACATTTAAGAGTATTGTCTGCGGTGGAAACACAAAACAGATCGAGTGTTTGGGTACATATCTGAGTACATACGGCCCTAAAGGTACTACTGTACAACCAAAAGTTGTTAGACGAAAATGTGGCTTTAGTGCCAATGGTTCAGCTTTGACAGTAGTAGGCTTACCTACACAGCCTTCTTCAAAAGCAACTGAGGATTTATCACTATTTCAATCCAATATTAAATATTCATGACTAAACACACAGCTATTCAAAGTTTAGAAAGAAAACTCTCAGGTATTATTCATGAAGAGATCTGCTTCATGAGCTGCTGCTTCACAAGACATTTTAGGAAATACGCTTATTCACTTCCTTGTAGACTTAGACAATAAGATTGGTTATCTTAGTTGGTTAGCTTAGTTTAGCGTAAAAGAGTGAAGACAGGGTGGATTATAATAGAATTATTCCTGTAACAGTGGCCTGGCACTGTGCAAACATCAACCCCACTGTCATCACGTTTTGATTCAAAAGTTGTTAAATCATGATCGATTAGTTGTCCACTATTGATTTAATCGGCAACTGTTGTAATTAGCGATTTTATAAGAAAAAAGTAAAAATTCTCTGTTTACAGCCTCTTTTTTGTGAATGTTTTCGTTTTTTTTCCTCCTCCGATAGAAACTAAAGATCTTTGAATTGCTGACAAAGCAAGACATTTGACGCAGATATTTTGGGATTCAGGAAACACTGATCCACATTTTTCACCATTTTCTGACATTTTATTTTATTTAACTAATCGCTTAATCAAGAAAATAGTCAAAAATAATCATTAGTTGCAGCACTATACGTGACACACT